>NC_135332.1:76568040-76776381 GCF_023851605.1 Tamandua tetradactyla | reverse complement strand
GTGAAAATAGAGTTCATTTATAAATAAAAATATTCTAAATAACATGTCAATATAAAAATTTGAAAGTGTATAATTTTTCATCTGTTTTATCTCTTGTGATTGTGTTTGAAGAAATACAAATGAACATTGCATGAATTAATAACTAAGTGAAGCATGCAAATATGTAAAATTCACTTTTTAGTTTCTGCTACCTTTTTAGGTTTAAGGGTTTTTCTTCAGGTAATTTGATTATTGCAGTAATTTTATCATTTTAAAAAACTATAAAGATACTAAGCATTGAAAATTCATGTTTTTTTAACATTTACTTGATTTTGATTACTACTTTGGACATTTCTCTTGGAATTTTATAAAAAAGAACTGAATTACTTCAGCCAGAGTAAAATGTATATTTGAAATATTTAAAAGGCAAGTGGATGTATCTGGATTTGTACTCTAAAGTAACAGAAATCTCCCAATAGTATAAATATAACAACCAAATGTTCATATTCAGTTCACTTCCACTGTCTGTAAATTATCTCTATTGCTGATGAAGATTTGCTGTCATATAAATTATAATGAGCAATTTGTTCAAAAATACGGTAACACCATTTCTACTCAATGCCAATCCAACTGGTGGCAAAGAAAAGATTTTAGTGAAACAAATTGGGTTTGTCTATTTGGTGACAGTTAATTGGTTTGACTGAATTTTTCTAGTTGTTTTATTGAATTCACAAATTAATTCAATTAAAAGAAAGAAAATTTGAGCAAAATCATTTCTATATACATTCTATCCCACTTTTTAAACATTACTTTCCTAGTGTTAGGCTGTAGCCTGAGAGATCAAATAAGCCTTCCACCAACTTTCCCTTCTATTATTTTTTCCTCTTTGATATGATCATTTTCTCCATTTGATTCATTATTTTAAAATACAGAGAAAATGATTTTGAGAGTGATATTCAAAAGGATCATTGTAAGTGGCTCATTAAAATATGTAGAAGAAGAGGTCTTAGGAAAACACAGGGGAGCACTGAAGGATTCAAACTTACAACTGATCCTTATATGTTGGGTATGTGGAACTATGTTTTGTTAAGCAATTTGATACAAATTCCACACTTTCATTCAAAAATTTTATCTCTTTCCATTTTGAAGATATAGTTGTTGCCTTTTAACTACACCACTGATGCTCTTTTCAACCTATGCAAATTTTATGAAACTGTATCTAATCAAAACAAACAGGAAGAAGCAGGCTCATTCATTCTCTTCACCTCAATTAAGTGATAAAATCAATGAGGAGAATGGACCATTGAAATACAATTATTAATCATTAATTTTTGTGTGTGGTTCAACTCTTCTTTTTATAAGGAAAATAAGATAATAAAATAAAAATATCATCAATACCTTTCAGCAGAATTAACATACATATTTAAGCATTCATGAAAGTGCAGAAATTGTGTTTTTATACTAACATTTCAACCACAGTCAAGAACTCTCCCAACATAATACGTAGCCGGATGATAGTAGAATAATAATGTTCTTAGCAGATGAATCATTCTACTACGAGGATGATGAAAGAATCTAATGTTCTTAGATTGATTAATAAGTACATTAATTTGGTAGAAATTAATAGATCAGATTTTATTACTTAAATACTATTTATATTTGGTCATATTCAAATTTCAGCATTTAAAATGAAAGAATAGAGATCTAATCTAATTTAATCTAACATACAAATTAATGATGGCACTTCCCGATGTTTAAGGACAAGGATGATGTCCTCTCCCAAACCCACACCAAATATGTTTCTCTTGCTTTGACTCTCTAAAGCTAATATGATACATGAAAGAGGCAACTTCATATAGAGTAGTTATATTCAAACTTTAATGAAAATGAGATTCATCTAGAAAAATGTTTTAGAATGCAGAGTCATAGGAAATATACAATAGAAGAATCACGTGAGTTAGCTGTAATATATCCTATGCAAAAGCCCAGTGGAAAATATACTTTCCTGGAAGCTAAGAATCTAATTAAGGTCTCAATTGTCATCCTCAAATCCAAAGAAGAAACCCAGTCTTTTTAATTAAGTTCCATTAATTCAAGTATTCCCTGCCTACTATGAATTTATTGCCCTTTACATTTGCTATTTCTAGGAAGTCTGTATTATTTTAGCCCTGGCATAGAAACTTCTTATTTAAAATTTCATACTATAGTTTGAACTTGAATTCATCTCTTGCACCCCCATTTTCCACCCTAGTCACAAATAATAGCCAACAATGTCTTCCAAATAAGTCTAAAAGTCTTACTATTCATATTAATGTCAGATCCTCTCTGCAGAGAAATTTATTCCTCTGCCCACTCTATAATTCATTGCTGATTTTGGATAAGGCCTGTATCAGGGAGGTAAACAGCATGTGATTTGACCAGAATAATCCATTTTTAGATACTTGCAGTTGAAACATGACTCACTGATCTAGTTAATTTTTGAAAAATTTAGAATATTTAAAGAAACTCCAGGTTATTCTCTTGATTTGTATAAATATATAAAAATATGTTTTTTCATTTGCCCACTTTAGACAAAATGGCAACAAATCTACTGAATTCACAGACTCTCATTTGTTGCTCTCCATTGAATTGCCAAGATAAAAGAGTATTCTAACAAGTTGAATGGTGCTTCTAGAAGCCTGAGTGGAAAAGTATCTAGTTTATGCAGAATAGGAAATCCTTTAGAAGACACACATTTGTATTGACCAAAAGTTATAATTTCAGTGCCTAGATGACAATCTCACATACCTAACCTGCAAGACTCCTATTGAAATGTTCCATTTCCTAGGCAACTCAGGACAGTCGTTCTAGTCCTCAGAGGTAGCACAACCTTATGCGACTAGAAAGTCCTATTTTAATATTTGTTAAAAATTGTTCTACAACAGCTCTAGTCCTAGTAACAGTATCCCTGAGAACCACAACAAGTTCAAGTACATTTTTCCAAAGATGGATTTTTATTTTTGGTTGCTAGCAACAAAATTTAGCTACACAATTCAATAGTGTCACGTGGGTCTAGATCATTTCAAATATCTACCAAAATTGTATAGTTTTCTATAATAAAGCATTATATGTTAACAAAATCCTGGAATTATTTCCACTCAGTTTAATCATGATTATTATTTCATGTTGATTAACTGTATGGCTGATGGTGATGGCATCATAGGAGCAACTGTGATGTGGGTTAATCAGAAGCAATGATCAAGAGTACATAATAGGTGTGTATAGTGTTTGAATTGTATATATTGCACAACATCTGCATCTTGTCTCAGGACATATAACACTGCTATAATAATATTGTTTAATGTTTAATCCATACCCAAATTTACTACTTCCATCAGTAGTGTCCTTTATAGGTCTTTTGTTTTTGTTCTTCTTTTTGATACAGGATCCAAAACATGGTCATGCATTGCATTTACTTGTCACTCCTTTAGCATCCTTTCATCTAGATCAGTTCCTCTCTTATGTTAGTTTTGCCTTTAATGACATTGATATTTTTAAGAGTCAAGGTCAGTTTTTAGGATGTCCAATCATTTGGATTTATCTGATTGATTCCTTGTTACTCACATACCAGTTAAATATGCTGGCCCCAAAAAAAGCATCACAGAGGTGCTATTGACAACTTTCAAGTTTCTCTTACTTGACTATGTATGTCCTAGTATATTTTTATATTTATATATTTAAATAATATATATATTTAATTTTCTGTTTCCTTGGAAAGAGTTCTGAATTTTCTGAAATATTAGGGATTTTAATAAATCTGCTGGATTGCTAACTTAATCATTTAAGAACTCCCTAACTAAATAATATTTATATTTTTTCATATTTTCTAAGATATCAACTCAAATAAATTCTGCCAAATTATCCAACTCTTTTATTCTACTAATTTTGTATAGCATATTAACACAACTCTGATAAGTATATGGATGAATTTCATAGTGAACAGTAGCATTGTCACTTTCTTACTCAATAATACTATTTAAATAGTTGGTTTTTAAGATGTTTTCATATACATTCTGTCACTTGTTCTTTAAGACATTTCTGAGATTTAGGCCTAAAAAAAGTTGTTCTTATTTTAAAGATGAACTACCCAAGGCTCTGTTCTAACATGACTTGCCCAAAGTAATATAAATAATAAGCAATCACTGTAAATTTAATCACACATACTAGGAATGAAAATGAAGTTCACAATAATTTTGTTTTTGATCTCCACTGTACCATGTTATCCTTAAATTACATAAGGAAACTTCTCAAATGAGTCTCCAAAACAGCTCATTATAAAGGTTTATTAAAAACCATGCTGAGTAACCTTCAGAGAAGCTGGAGGAGAAACCCCTGGTAGATACACTCTTGTTTTGGGAGGGAGTCATACATAATTTGTTGTGTTGTTGAGTGCCTGGTGTGTGAAAGTGCATGAATGAGTCATAGTTCTGTCCAGAAGCTTTGATGCTGTGTCACCCACACAACAAAGTGTCCCAATCTGCAGGTCCATGGGATCTCATTATGGATTACAATTGAGGTGGTGCCCTCAATCAAATGAGAGCATTCATGAGGATCCAGGCTGGGGGTTTATACAAACTTAACTTATGCCAAGAGAACCCTAAGTTCTCCCTTGTGGGAAGTGGTTAGAGACAGACGAAGTGATTGTCATCTTGTTTAATTGTCTGTCATCTAGTGCCCTGGGAGGATCACTATGGGTGGTACAGAGAGCAAAATCCACTTAGTGTGCCTCATTAAGAACTTTAGGAAAGGTTTTTCTGGAGACTATGGACTGAAGTTCAAGCCCCAGGGGCTGCACAAATTTTTCCAGTTTGACTGGTCTTCTTTTGGAGTTGGATGGCCATCCAAGGGCTTGTTTGACCCCCAACTGATCCGAGCCATCTGGCAAGTTGTCATGGACAGCCTGGACACCTTAGCAAATTTCCATATGTTGACTCCTGGCTCCAAATTGTTCAAAATTCACCACCATGGCTAAAAGCTTGTATTGAAAGCCATACAACAGTCTTAGCAGCCCGTACCAACCTGGGCATTCTGTTCCTCGGAGTGGCTGCTGCAAAGAAGTCAGCTCCCACAGCCGCAAAATTTCCAGCCCCAGAAGGCTCTCTGCTGCCCACAGAAAAACACTCCAACTACCTAGATAAAGAGACAGAGAATCCCATTGCTGCTGCCTCCATTCTCAGCCCTGGCTCCCAGTGGCTGTGTGTGTTACTGTGCAGATGCCAGAGCCTTGACTCCCTGCCTGCTACCAATAGAATCTCTCTGTGACTGTGCACATCAGGAAATGATCTTCTGAGCCTCAGCACTCTCCCTGCCACTGACAAAGACTCTTTACCCCCTGTTTCTTAAGTCTTCAACCCAAGGAAAACCTCCAGTCCTCCCAGCTGAAGAAGAAAATCCATTGCCTCTGCCTTACTCAATTCCAGTCCCCAACCCCCACCACAAGCACTGACTTTAGTTCCGAGACACTGTCAGTCCTCCCCTCCCCCCAGTGCCCTCTATTGAGAACTCCATCTCATCAGGGACCCCAGCCAGCTGTCCAAAGCCATCTCCCATCTTGCCAGGTCCCAGTCTACCTGAACTTTCTCCAGAGAGCCCACAAATCTGGAACCTTCACTCCCAAGCTGGGAAAGCCTGTGATGCCCCAGGGGCTTTACAGTTGCCCTTGTGGAAACCCAAGTACCATCTTACTATGATCCAGAAGGCCAGTTCCAAGGAGGCCAACCTATGTTTGTCTTCTTCAATGTCTGAGCTCATTAACTAGAAAAATCACACTCTCTTCTACACTGAGAAACCCCAGGTTATGATCAACCTGCTCCAGTCAATTATACACACCCATTGACCAATGTGGCAGGGTTGCCATCAGCTCTGCATCACCCTTTTCAACACAGAAGAGTGTAGATGAATTCACAAGCTACCTGAAGTGGTTGGAAGAAAATTCTCCCTAAGTGATGGTGAATGAATCCCAATACACTCAAACTCTTTCTTAGATGCTGACCTGTGGTGGGACTCAAATACTGAGGCTGGCAGAAACAGTTTGAATTTCTACCAAGATACACTCATTCAAGGCATGGAAAAGGGGGCCAGAAATACAATAAATATGTCAAAGATCACAGAAGCCCTGCAGAAGCCAGATGAAGCCCCTAGCCAGTTCCGTGAGCACCTCTGTGAAGGCTTTAGACTGTATACTCCTTTTGATTCTGAGACACCAGAAAACAAGAAATTTGTTAACACTGCATTTGTCAGGAAGCCCAATTTGACATCTGGAGAAAGCTGCCAAAATTAGAAGGGTTTTCTGGAATGAATATATCCCAGCTCCTTGAAGTGGCTATAAAAAGTCTACTTGAACCAAGACCAAGAAGCATGGAGAGAAGCAAGCCACCAACTATAGGGAAAAGCAGACCTGCATGCTGCAGCACTCATGCAGAGCACCAAAAAGCCCCTATCCTTGAAATCCAGAACCTTCAAGCATCCAGAGCCAGAAAAAAAAACATTCATTTATTGGGGGCTGCCTGGAGAATGGAGGGGAGCAGCTCCACTGGGAAGAAACCAGTGTGCTTACTGTAAAGAAGAGGGACATTGAAAAGCAGAATGCCCTGACAAAAATGGGAAAGGGGATGCAAGCACCCCATTAACTATGAGGAGCTGACTGCTACTTATTTTGTAGGCCTACCAGACAATTCAGATTGAGACAGACTGGCCCCTTCATACTTGGCCCTTGGGAGCCAATGGTCACAATGACAGTAGGGGACTGAAAATGGAATTTATGGTAGACACAGGTGCAGAACAATCTGTTGTCATACAGCAAATGGGGCCTAAAACTAAAGGCAAATCACCATTATTGGGGCTACTATCATCTCACCTCAACATTCCTTCTTAATAGCCCTCAAGTGTCTCCTGGGATCTCATGAAGTTTCTCATCAATTTCTTTACCCTCCAGATTGCCCAGTACCCCTGCTGGGCCAGGATCTCCTGACAAAGCTCCAGGTTCAGATAAGATTCAGTGCAGAAGGGGAATGTTTTCTGATGCTAAAAAACTCATAGAGAAAAATCATGGTGACCCTGACAGCCTCCAAGACAGAAGAGTGGCACCTCTTTCTCACCAAAGAAAACCAAAACCAGCCTGACCATCCACAAATGAAACCAAGCCTTCTGTTTGGGCGGAAAACAGTCCGCTGGGAGTACTGAAGAATGCTCCTCCAGTCCTCATGGAGCTCCATCCAAGAGTTACCCCAGTGCATCTTATCCAGTTCCCCAGAAAGCCCAGGTGGGAATTCAGGCACACATCAATCACCTGCTTGTTCATGGTATACTGCAGGAGTGCCAGCTCCTGTGGAACACTCCTCTGCCACCATAATGAACACATAGCAACAATGATTACCATCATGTTCAAGATTTGCAGGACATCAACAAAGTGACTGTTACACTACATCCCATAGTACCAAACTTGTATACTCTATTGATGCTAATTCTTGCAACAGCATCATTTTTCTCCTGCCATGAGCTGAAAGATGCTTTCTTCTGTGTTTGTCTGGCACTGGCCAACCAACCCTTCTTTGCCTTTGAATGGGAACATCTGTGGATTTCTCCATTTGAGGTTCTATTCATACGACTTCCACTGCTGATGAAAGATCTCCAAGAAAATATTATACAATTTGGAGAATTAAGTTTGCAAAGGCAGTTCCAGGGCCTAAGCTCCACTCTGTTTCAGTTGCATGGCTGAGTAAATGAAAGATTCCTGCTACAATCAACACCCCCATGCACTCCTTTACCCAGGGATTGCTAGTCTGAAAAATCAGGTTTTAACACCTACTTGATTAGGCTCCTATATGGTCCTCTTTTCTACTCTTGCATCTGTTAAGGTTGCCAATATCACACCCTGGATCCACCACTCCTAGCCAAAGCCTGGAAACAGTTTAACTCCATCTTGGAAGTGCCAAACTGACCCAGAGAACCTGCTACATCTGACTTTGTATAAGAAAACCATCTGCCCTACCCCTGCCACTTCAGAAATTGACTGATCTATGCATGGCTGGAGCCTGAGGAAATCTTCAAGCTCTGCTTCAGTCACCCCCAAAGCAGACGATCTGTGCATGGCCAAAGATTGAGGAATCGATGCACAGACATCCCGGCCTGCTGGGTATGTGGACTAATCATCTTTTTCTAACTCTTTGTGTTTGTTGGTCACTTAATCAATTTAGCACTCCTAGAAGTAGGTCACCTGGAATTCTTCCAAAAAACTAACTTACCTTCATTTGGTGGGACCCCTTATATCTTGGTAGATTAAGCTATAATTATCCCCAGAATGATAATCCTCCTTTGCTTCCTGGGCACTCTCTGGCAAGTAACGTCTGCCCTAACTACCATCACTGTCATTGAAAGGAGTAATTCTCAGGTCATTTAACTGGACTTCTGTGCACTTGAGGGAATTTCTTGTGGAAATCTGGGTAATTAGTGAGCATTGGTTCATCTGAGAAATATCTGTGTCCCAAGTCACAGGGATATGCTGTGGAAATGGAGGTACCCTACCTTTGTGGCTCCTGGTGTGTTATCTGATGTACCACACAATTTAGAGGGTTGACTACTCCTTGGGGGAATAACAGAAGAACAGGACAGTGTGATGTGTGGTCTGGTGGGGATGATGAGCCAGATACAAGGGAAAATTGCTACTCACTAAGATCTCTCACATTCTCTATGGGGCATACAGATGGTGAATGCCACATAAACCAATGCAATCCCCTTATTATCATCTTGCTGGAGCAGGCAGACAAAAACTATAACTGCACTTTTGGAATCAGGGTGGATGTTACTGGCAGAGAACCAGTCAGTCACTTTAGAGTCCTAGTAGTTCTGTCCATTCTCCCTTGACCCTAGGCCCTAGGGTGGATCCCTTGACCCACCCAGTCTGAATCACAGGCAAATGCCTCAAGCTCACCACCCCATCTAGTTCCAAATCTCCCAGCAGCAAAAGTCATGATGATGAAAAATGCAAAGGAAAGTTTGACAGAGTGAAACCAATGCCTGGTGGGAATGGGTGAGATACACTGTGCACATTTTGGAAACAAACAATCGTTGCACCTGTACTACTGGTCATTCTGGTGCCCAGGTAGTTCTCTTTCCTTTAGGACTTGATAAGGATGAGGCAGAATTTAAATGTGTGGTTTCTCTCTCCCTAAACTCCACAGGGAACAACAACTGCACTGCCATGACCACATTGTTTTCTCCTGCCACATATGGCAAAAGAAAAGGAATTCCCTTGGCCCAACAAGGCCAGTGGAATTGTACAACATGTATCTCATGACATGTAAACAAAACAAAAAGGAGACCTCAGGTAATTTGTGCCCAGACTTTGAATGTCACTGGGGATCTGAAATATTGTAACCTGACAGTCCCCAGGGCAGACCTTTGGTGGTCTGTGGAGAAAATACACTAAAACAAACTCTGCTGGACTGGGAGGAGACCTGCACCTTAGTGCAGTTTTCCATCCCACTTACTGTCACATACTTAAGCCAACTCAACAACATGGGCCTGCACCCAGGTCTAGAGAAAAGTGAAAAGTCCCAGAGGGCTCTTTTGACCCTAATATATATAGATTCAATCGGAGTCCTGAGAGGAGTTCCTGACCAATATAAGGCTCACAACCAAATAACTGCTAAGTTTGAATCTTTCCTATTTCAGTGGGTAACAGTAAATAAAAATGTAGATTGGATTAATTGCATTTTATTGCACTCAAGAAAGGTTCATAAATTTTACTAAAGATGCTATTGGAGGCCTGTCTGAGTAGCCAGCTGCTACCAGCAATGTAGCCTGGGAAAACAGGCTGGTACTAGATATGACGTTGGCAGAAAAAGAAGGGGTCCGTGTAATGCTAGGTAGAAGTTGCTGCACTTACATCACCAGCAATATGGCTCCAGATGTATCAGTCACAAAGGCCCTGAATGGACTCACAGCCCTCTCTGAAGAATTAGCTAGAAATTCAGGAGTGGACAACTCTTGGACCTTGTGTTAGTTAGATTCAGTTGTCAACTTGGCCAGGTGAGCATATCTAGTTCTGTTGCTGCGGACACAAGCCAATGGTATGTGAACTTCATCTGTTGCTAATTACATCTGCAGTTGGCTAGGAGGTGTGTCTGCTGCAATGAGTGACGTTTGACTTAATTGGCTGGTGCTTAAATGAGAGAACACAATGTAGCACAGCCTAGCAGCTCGGCATTCCTCATCTCGTCACTAGCAGCTCAGCCCAGGCCTTTGAAGATGCAGAAAGAAGTCACCCCAGGAAAAGTTGTTGGAACCCAGGGGCCTGGAGAGAATACCAGCAGAGACCATCTTGTGCCTTCCATGTAAGAAAGAACCTCAGTGGAAAGTTAGCTGCCTTTCCTCTGAAGAACCAACAAAATAAATCCCCTTTTGTTAAAAGCCAATCCATCTCTGGTGTGTTGCATTCCAGCAGCTAGCAAACTAGAACAGACCTCATGGCTTGAATCATTGTGTTCTAGACCTTAGTCCAAGATTGCAGCAATGATAACAGGAGTTGTAAGTGCTATACTTATTTTACCTTGCCTAGTCCCCTACTTATTAAGAAGTGTAAATCAAACAATAGAGGCCATAACAGACAGAAAAACTGCCTCCCACTTACTTCATCTCAGGAATCTGAGCCCCACAAGTTATCATGGACATAAGCTAGTCTCTACAAATGAAAACGGTGCTGGCTTATAAAATAAAATGTGATGAATAATAACATCAAAAGGGGGGAATGAGGCAGTTTGCAAGTTTAACCTCAGTATTTTTGTATAACTTTATGAATTCATGTGTATCACCTCAGTATTATTGTTGTATAACTTTATGGATGTATGTATATTTGGGCATGTCACGTTATGGATTAATGTATGAAGTTATGTACTCCTAAAGTATGTAAAAGCAAGGAGTAAAACAAAATGTCTGTGGCATCTGTCTGCCCTTGGTCAAATCCACAGACCCTGCCTCCAGTCACATCTACAGACCATCAGGTCAAATCTGCAGACCCTGCCTCAGGTTACATCTGCAGATGTGACCTGAGGGTCCTCTGCTCATGTCCCATCTCAGACAAAAGAAATTCCGTACCTTTTCAGTGTTTACCACCCATTCCCATAGTGACTCCCGCCTTGCTTAGTGGCTTATATAATCTGGAAACTAAGAACATTTGGGGCTCAGACTTTGGAAAATGAGTCCTCTGGGTCTGCCATAAAAAAAAGTAGAGGCCACTTCTCTGTGGCTCAGGTGCTTTCTTGGGTGAGTGGGGTTTTCATTACTTCATCATGACTTATTCACACAATCATGTCAGAATTATAATACTGAAACATCATACAAATTCAAAGTACCTGAGAGTTGGAGAACATTCAATAAAAAGATATGGCTTATTCAGAAAGAACAACCAAAATAGAAAAATATTTATTTACTGAAATAGAAAGGAGAAATATATAAAATGTCAACCAAGACAAAATGGAAAGTGAGAATTATCTTTTTTGGGGGGGGTAGACACTGGGAATTGAACCCAGGGCTCTGGCCTGGTAGGCAAGAACTTTGCTGCTGTGCCACCATTGCCTGCCTGAGAATTATCAAAATTTAATAAAAAATTTAAAGCAACCAAGAAAAATACGTATTTTTATTTTGCTTGCAAAGTGATAACAAACATAGAAAAATAATAATGTAGAACAAACTAAGAGAAGTCAGAAAATAAAATAATACTTTCTACTGAAAGTTAATTTCTGTCAATCTAGATTTCTAAACCCAAATGAACTCTTGTCAAGCATAAAATGTTAAAGGAAATATTTTCTAGAAAGTACAAACAGAATTTATCTCACACAAACCTTTACTGAAAAACTTAAGTGTGTATATAATGCAGAAGAAATCTCAACCCAAATGGAAAAGAGGGATGCACAAAGTACAGTGAAAGAATCATTGAATCATTGAAAATGTGGGGAAAAGAAGTGTAACAAATAAAATATCAGTGGCTGAGAGAGTTCAAACAGAGTTGAGAGACTACTCTGGAGGTCACCCTTATGCAAGATTCAGTAATGTCAGTTAGACATTATTACCTATCCTAACTTGCCAAACCACAACCTAAACCATTCCTTCCAATCCTAAAGAATACCTAAGGCATTATATAAGATTCTACAAAGCTTCCATGTGCTGGGATAACTTTCCAGATACCTACAACCTCCAGATGGGTCCCTGCACCAGATAAGTCTGGAATGCAGATGGGCCAACCTCTCCAGAATATCGACTAGTTCTATCCCTCCATCCCATATTATTGACAGCCCCTTTCAACATGAGAAATTTAGAATGGCATAGCCCAAATACGCCTAAAGAGTGGGAGAAACATGGTTATTTAGGAGTTATACAGAGAAGGTCAAGTTTAACAACTGAGTGTGAGTGCTGAATCATTATATTGATGTATCTTTTAATCCTCAGTGTCTGGGAGCAGCTAGTTGTAGTACCCTAAAAATGTGGAATTATAACCCATACCAAACTCTGATCTGTTCTACAAGTAATTGTTATGATGTGCTTTAAAATGTATTGCACTTTTGTGCATATGCTATTTTTCACAACAAAAGAAAAAAATGTCAATTGTGATGATTAAAATTAATTAAATAACTTTTTTTTAAAAAATGAATGAACAGGAGCAGGTTTGTGTGAAGAGATGGCCAGAGGCAGCTGTAGCCCCCGTACTAGTTGTCACTATTGGTTTACAAGTTACCACTATTGGCTTACAAGTTATTTTTTTATCTTGCGTGAATGCTTGGAACCTTAGTCCATGTAATTCTCTTCCAATTGCAAAATAACAACCAGCAGATTATCTCAGGAAGATAAAATTTCAATGCCCTGATATTAATTTTAGAGAGAGCATTCTTACCTTCCTAGCAATCTAACCTAAGGGACCACAATAATAGAATGCTAATTGTACTGAAATAGTAAAAAAAAAATTAGAGATGCCTTAACTTTGAGGGCTATGATTTTGATGCAAAAGGTGGAAACATAAATTTATATGCCTCATGGTTTTGGTTCACTCTTATTTTTACTGAGGTTCATTAAATACAAAAAGATGCATAAAGAGCACATGAGTTAAAAGTTCAGTTTAGTGAATTTTTACACATATATATCAGGTTAATAATCACCCAGATTATGTATGGAGTACTGTTAACAAGATAGTTCCCAAGTGCCTCTTCTCAGTTAGTAAATTTCTCTGGAGATAACTTCTATTCTCACTTTCATCACCATCAATTAGTTTTTCTTTTCCTTGGGCTTCATATAATTACTTATGTCAAAGAAAAAGAAATGGATACCACAATACTACCAAATTGTAGTACAATAATGTCAATACACTGAATGAACCTGAACATGAGTATGACTGAAGGAAAAGGGCAGGGGGCACATAAGAAACCAGAAGGAAAGGTAAAGGATAAAGACTGAGAGTATAATTTAGGAATGCCTAGAGTGGACAATGATGGCAATTAAATGTACAAATAAAAAATGCTTTTGCATGAGGGAGAACAAATGAATGTCAACACTACAAGGTGTTGAAAAAATATGGTATAGGATAAAATGTACAATCAATACAAGTTAGTGTCTCTAATCAATAGTAACATTTTAATATGTTTCCACTGAATGTACAAAGGCATTGTGCCAAAACTAAATGTCAACAGTCAGGGGTCATGGGGGGTGGGTATGGATTTTTTATGGAAGAAAAAGAAATATCTACATATAGATTGTGGTGGTGAAAACATGTCTATACACAGGTCAGATTGCATGATGTGTGAATAAATCTGTTTAAAAATGAACAGAAAGAAACAATTGCTAGAAAAAATGTACAGAAAGTAGATGTATCTACTCACTGTAGGTAGGGAAAATGAGAGAGACAACTCCTTGGAGGTCAGCGTAGGTTTTCCACAGGAAGCTAAGGGTGAGGTTGCCATATGATCTTGAAACCCTATTGCTCAATATATATCTGGAGGAAGTGTGTGTGGGGACATGAATGAAAATTTGAATACTGGTGTTTATGGAGGCAGTGTTCATGATTCACAATGGATGGAGATGGCCTAAGGTACAATGATTGAGGAATGGACTGGAAACTATGATGTATACATACAAGGAACTACTGAGGGACCAAAAGAAGGAATGGAGTTGTGAGACTCCATTATCTAGTGATTTATCTAGATAAATCACTAGATAAATGATCTTTTAAAGACTGCATGTTGAATGAAATGTCAGGAAAAAAAGACAGATATTACCATGCCTCAATCATATGGATGAGCCATAATATAAAAACTTGGTGAAATGAAGTCTAGGGCATGGGTTATCATGTTGGAGACTATTATAGAGGACCCCAGATTGTAAGATCTTACAGCAGTCACATATATTCAGGAGTTATAACTGTTATTACTAAATTCTGAGATACTGAACTGTTTGTATATAACCTGGTCATTTCCTGAAACTTCAGGTATTTATGTGACACCTGATAGTCAGAGTTAAAGCTCTGAAGCTATGAAAGTCAGCAGTATCACATATAGGAACTGTTTAAAAATTTGAAAAAGGGATCAGACATTGAGTAGAGGTCTGAAGGGAGCTCATGTGGATAGGATTAATGTAGAGTAGAACATAGGGTAAAGGAAGACATTGTCCAAATTTAAAATTTCAACTTCTATCTGAGAACAAAGGAAGTGATGTTAATTTTGTGCAAAATTTATATTTCGGGAAGCACACTACCTAATTTAACTTGTATGGTCAGTTTAATTGAATACCATAATTATATGGAATAGGAAGTGAGATTTCATTAGTTTATACAGGTTAGTGTGATGCTATAACATATCCTAGAGTAATTTAGGCATAGAAATAAAAAGTACTTTCAAAGTTCCTTTGGGGGACTAGGGAAAAATAAGAAAATATTCAGCTTCCCCATTTGCAGAATTTATGATATTCTCACAAGCAGTAGGGGCAACCAAATCAATAGGTTGAGCCTTTGATGTTGGGGTCTGTCCCTAGAAAACTTATTTCTACAAATGATAGGTTAATCCTACTTAAAATTAGGACTAAAGAATCACCCCAGAGAACTTCTCATTTTGCTCTGTTGTGGCCTCTCTAAGCCAATTCAGCAGGTGAACTCACTTCCCTCCCCCCTACATAGGATATGACTCCCAAGGGGTATAAATCTCCTTGGCAATGTGGGACATAACTCCCAGGATGAGCCAAGACTTGGCTTCATGGAAATGAGAAAGCTTTCTTGACCAAAAGAAGGAAGAGAGAAATAACACAAAATAAAGTCTCACTTGCTGAAAGATTTCAAACAGAGCTGAGAGGTTATCCTGGAGATTATCCTTATTCATTATATTGATATTCCTTTTAAGTTTATGGTGTATTGGTGTGGCTGGAGGGAAGTACCTGAAACTGTTGAGCTGTGTTCCAGTAGCCTTGATTCTTGAAGATGATTGTATAAAGACATAACTTTGATAATGTGACTGTGTGATTGTGAAAACATTTTGCCTGATCCTTCTTTTATCCAGGGTATGGACAGATGAGTAAAAATGTATAGATAAAAAAATTAAATAACAGGGTGATAAGGAGTGAAATAAATTGGGTAGGTGGAAATACTAGTGGTCCATATGAAGGTGTGGTAAGGTGTATGATATGTATGAGCCTTTTTTTTATTTCTTTTTCCAGAATGATACAAATGCTTGAAAAACCGATCATGGCAATGAATACACAGCTATGTGCTGAGATTGAGAGCCACTGATTGTACACCACGTATGGAACTTATATATGTGAAGATTTGTCAACAAAAACATTAAAAAAAAGAAACAACCTGAGTAAAAGTGGAAATGAATGTGGATATCCAACTGAAAAGGAGTAACCTTGAATTAATATAAACACTGTCATTCATAATATTTTTAAGATCCAAAACCTTAAAGAAAAAATGAAAATATATTTTATGTTCATCAGATCGACAAACATTTTGAATGTGTGATAACATATTGTGTTGCCCAGCACGTGGAGAAAGGTAACTCTCACACACTACTGGTAGGAATATAAATTGATAGAGCAATTTGACAATATGTAGCAAATTTAAAGACACATCTTATGACTCAGAAATTATAGTAAGGTGTAAACCCAAAATGAAACCTTTCAGAAGTATCAGTGTAGAAGTTTGCAAAACCTTTTATTGCTAAAAATTCCTATTATCAATGAACTAATAATGTAATTGTTCATCAATAATAGAATGTATAACTATATTGTGACATTTATATAGTGGCATATAATATTGCAGAGAAAATTACTAGCTATATGAATCAGTATGGATAAATCTGCTTAATGGGGCAAAATATGTTATAAAAGTTACTTAAAATTATTTCATTTGTATCAAGTTTCAAATCCTGCAAAACAATACTGTATAATTCTATGGATACATACTTAACAAATGATATGTCTACTTAATATTAAGAACATTAAATTCATAGTAGAGTTTATTGCAGAAAATGGATAAAGGAATAAAATCAGCCAGGGTGGGCTCAACATTAATATCCTATAACTTTCAAAAAAATATCTGCAGCAAATGGGTCATTTTGTAGAGATTTACTAACAATAGTTTTATATGGTAGTCTTTATATTATTTTCAATTTATTATATGTTGCAAATAGTTCACAATTAAACTTAAGCAATAAAATCATAAAAGGAATTTAATAGTACAGGCAAATATCAACTAGATCATAGATGGGAAGGAACTTAAAATGTCAGAGCAAAGAAATAATCAATATTAAGTGAAATACTATTTGATAATATTTAAAAAATAATACATTTTAGCATTTCAAAATATACAATGAAAAATTAAAAGGTAAAATGGAAAAAAAGTACTACCACATACAACAAGAAATTAGTTTGTACCTTCAAGAAAGTGGTCTAAAATGAAAAAAAATGTACACACCACAAATTGAAAATATGGAAGGCAAAAAGCCTAAAATGGAAATTCACAACATAAATCCAAATTAGCAATAAAATATGCAAAGGTTATATAATCAAATATTTATGTATGCTTAAATGGATGCACAGTTAGATAGATAGACAGATAGATAAAACACCAACATGGAATATATTTTTTTAAAGGAAAATCAGTGATAATGAAAGTGTGGAGAAGAATATCACATACTGGTGGGGACAGATGTAGGTTAAAAAGAAAATCATCTGGGGTGAGCCACTGTGGCTTCGCAGGCACAGTTCTCTCCTGCCATGACAGGGACCCAGGTTCGATTCCTGGTGCCTGCCCATGCAAAATAAACTTTGAAACATCTGAAGACTTTTGCATGTCAAAAGCCTTATTATTAGACGATGGGGATGAAATGAATAATTTCCTAGATTAGAGGAACAACTTGCACTGACTCAAGAAGAATTAGAAGACCTCAGCAAACCAATCACAAATGAAGAAATGGAAACAGATTTCAGTGATAAAGTCTACCAATCATTATAAGAAGGGTTGGTACCAATCCCACACAATTCTCCCAGACAGCTGAAGTGTAAAGAACATTACCTAACTTATTATATAACACCAACATCACCCTAATACCAAAGACTGATGTTCTATAGAATAAAGAAATTATAGACCAATCTCTTTAAAGAATATAGATATAAAAATCCTCAAAAAAAAGCTTGCACATCAATGCAACTGCACATTAAAAGAATTATACATCATGGCCAAGTGCATTTTAATACAGGAATTCTCCTTAGAGAAATGATCTCAGACTTACCCAAAAGACTTCCTTGGCATATGTTTTCAGTAAAAAAATTAGAACACATCTGCTATGGTTGGCAGAATTCTGGAAAATAGATTGGAAGTTATTGAACATTTTAAAACATAAGTTCCCATTGTTCTTGCATGTCCTAATTATCTTTCTTAACTTTGCACAAACATGACAACTAAAGATGGAACCACCTTTTCTGTTTTGGTTATATGGAGCAGTGACTATTCCTTCTGGGTCGTCTTTGAAATTCTATGAGTGTGTGTGTGCATGCTTTAATTTACTGAGTTGACACTGTGAACTCTGCCAAAAAAGTGTGACACACTGTTCCAATTTCTATAAGTGAATTAAGAAAGGCAAAATTACTCAATGACAGAAAATTATTTGGTAATTTAAGATGCTATCTAATAAGTAGATAAGGAAGGCTTGTTATGAACCTGTATCAAAAATGCCTGCCTTGTTTGGCAAAAAATTTCTTTGAAATAACTTCCCTTATTGCTCTTTTAACATTGTAGTTCCTCAGGGTATAGATGAAAGGATTTATCATAGGGCTCAAAAAGATATAAATAAAAGCAACAATTTTCCCCTGTTGTACTGATGTCTCAGAAGGGAACCTCAAATGCATGCATAACAGAGTTCCATAAAAGATGGTGACAGATGGGATCCCTCAGCTGAGTGGATGCCCTGGATGGCTGTGAAGAAGAAAATATAAGAGACAAGGATGATAGTGAGAGAACAGGTGAGGTTGAACCTAGCACCAAGAAGCATGGCAGTTTCTTTGACACAGGTGTCTGAGCAGGCAAGGACTAATAGAGGTGGGTCAGCACAGTAAAAATGGTTGATCTCATTGGGCCCACAGAAGGACAGATGTAGCATCAGGATGGTCTGGACAAGAGCATTTGCAAAGCCGTAAATATAGAGTGCAGTGACCAGAAAGAGGCAGGTGCATTTGGACATCTTACTTCCATATAACAAAGGCTTACAGATGGCCATGTAGTGGTCATAAGCCATTACTGACAATATATAATGCTCTGTGATCACCAGGGCAATGAATAAATGGAATTGTGCCAAACAACCATTGAAGGAAATGTTTTTTCTCTTGGATAAGAGATTAACTAGCATCTGAGGAGTGACAGTAGTGGAATAATAGACGTCAACAAAGGACAGGTGACTGAGGAAGAAATACATTGGGGTGTCAAGTTTTGAGTCACTTCTGATTAACAAAATCATGGTCATGTTGCCAATTACTGTGATAAGATAGATCACAAGGAATACTACAAAAAAGACAGGTTGCAAATCAGCTCAATCTGTCAGTCCCAGGAGAATAAACTTAGTCTCAGGGTGTAGTTTTTCATTGTATTTTCTTGGCCTCTAATGCAGTCTAAAGAAAAGGTAATAAAATGTCTTGATATATTGTCATTTATCCATTACCCCCATCTTTCCATCTGATACTCCTTCCTCTTCTGTCAATCATGCAATCATATGTGACATAAAAGAGACTAGCATAGACTAGCAAAAGAGATTAGAGATATATATTTTAAACATCTAATTTATATAGAGCTCCTTATGTGTAAAGTCAGATTTACCCTTTTTTAGTGGCACCATTTCTGGAATTCTTGATGATGTTTTTACATTTACAATTTCCTCAGACATATGGATGAAAACAGTACTTTTCTTTGAAATTGCAATCCTTTGTTTTATAGTATTCCTCTTGATGGGGTTTCTAAAGTATTAGATACTCAACTGTATTAGTGTCTAACTGAATGGATTTGGGTATAAATGAAACTGATACAAGATGAATATCCTTATAGAACTGGAATCTCCTTTCCTGCCTTCTGAACATCTTCAAGGTGTTCCCTCACCTTACAATGTGCATCCATCTTCCCCTGTCTATTTTACTTTGGTTTGCTCTCTTATCAACAAATCATACTTAATTTTTAGGATGCTACCTTGAATATCCTCAGCTTTGAAATATTTTGTGTGTGTGCCTGATGGACAAAAATTGGTACTAGGGGATGAAACTTAATCTTTTTCCTTTTATGTATAAAGCACAGATACATATAAGTCTATAAACAAATACACATATGTATGGCATCTTTCTCTATGTGTATATCACTATATATACATCTATAAATATATCTACATATTTAGAGATAGATATAATTTTCATGTGGGGAGAGGTAGTGATTATGGAAAAAATAATGTACAAAAAGAATCACTTTTAGAGCTAGAATTGAAAAAAGTTTGGGAAATATTGCCCCAGATCAGAATGACTTGTAACTCTGCCTCAGTTTACCTTCTTGTACATAAATAAAAATATTATAATATGAATTCAATTTAAGTTACTTAACATGTATCCAAATGTCATAGACAAATAACAACGATATTAGCCAAATGATTGAGATGGTACTTAAGATATCCTGAAGTGCATCTCTCAAAATTTAGCCAGGATGGAAGTAAGCAGAGAGATCATCATGAAAAATCTAGGGCCTCCTTCAGTAGCACATATTATGCTCACTTTTAAGAATAGATTCAGTGGCAAGTTTGGAAACAAGTCACTTTGTAAGGTACATTGTAAATTCATCACCCAAATTTTATTATCCATTGAATTAACCCATTCTGTTCATGAGGTCTTTGGACCTATTGACTAAGATAATATGATGAAAGGCATATTAAATAAGCAAATAGATTCATACATATTTTGCATTTTATTTTGCAAGCTCATAAGTACAAACTGAATTTTACCATCAATATTGTCAAGTAAACAGATATTTGGTGACAGAATGAAGGCATAGAAAATGTATTTGACTTCAGTTCACAGTTCCTCTTCCTGAATACTGTCTATGTTTTATGACTTATATAAAGTGTCACCATGACTAATCACTTAGAATAACATGACCCAAAGACAGGCAGGTGTCCTGTGTATTTTTTTTTTTTTTTTTTGCATGGGCAGGCACTAGGAATCAAAGCCGGGTCTCCAGCATGGCGGGCAAGAAACCTTCCACTGAGCCACCCTTGAACCACCCTGTCCTGTGTATTTTTAATGTCTCTATTTATTGAAATACTAATCAAGAGTTAAAATAATTACTATCCCCATTTATTCATTCTTGATTGTGAGAAATTTAGATAAGGTAAACAAGTGAACTTTCAGGTAATTTAACTGAGCACTTTGTGACAACAACCTTCATTTAAAGGAGCAGAACACAGCATCCTTTTTTGTTTTATCAGGGAAACTGCAGAGAAAAGCATTTGTAGCTGGACATAAGTGTCTCTGTGTTGTCCCAGACTTTGTTCTCCAAACTTTCACCTTCACCTTGGGTTCTCTTAGTAGGTGCTCATTGCTCCTACCTACTCAGTCCCACAACAAGTTATAAGAGTATTCTTCAGCTCTAACAAGGGGTGGTGTTTCCTTTCCATGAAGTCATGGCTCAAGTTGAAGGAAAAAAAAATTGGAGAAGGCGTCTTCCTGAAATAAATTTTAGTTAACTTTAGTCAGACAGATAGTTAATTCAAAAGTAGCCAATTCATCATGAAGTGGTTATAGCACATTACACCTTATTATGCTGATAATTAAAAAGAAAAACCTTGATAATTTTGAGGAATCAGAAAGATTATTGAATTCCATTCCCTTATTTTTGGTAATGAATCAATGTGGAATGAGAATGTGTAATTATTGAGAGTCACCAGAATGTAATAGTTACTGGGAAATATTCTGGGGCTAGAATCCTAGGTAGAAATCCCAGCTCCTCTAGCTTCTAGCTTTGGCCTTTAAACACATTATTAATCTCTTTTGCTCAGTTTCTTCATCCATTAAATGTAGTGAAAAATATCAATTCCCTCCATGCAAGTGAGCTAATTTCAGTAAAACATTGTCCATAGAAATGCCATATGGTAAGCCTTAATAAGTTGTAGCTACTATTGTTATTTAGTGAGAGTCAAGTCTAGCATTGGATAAGGTTCATCATCAAAATGCAAGCCCCTTGTGGCCAAGGATTCTGTCTAATCTCCAGCTGCAGCCTCAACACTGCTTTCCCAATTATAGGTGATAAGTAGTTAAGGATGGAATGAATCTTCTCTTTGTTCTAGTTCCCTTTCCATTATATAATGTCACTACTGTGCATTTGATTAAATAACTGTGCTCTGAGAATAGAGCATAATTAGCTTCTTATTTTACAGAGGCATGTAGCAACTCATCAGAATATAGATTTCAGGCATTGGTTTCACATATACTCATCAAAGATTTATTTGTAGATTCTAAAATCTAAAATATATCCAATCATACCTGAGAAAAGAGAGTGATTTCCAGAGAACTCATGGGCATGAAGAACCTGAAATATTTATATCCAAATCATCACATAGGTACCAAATCCCTATGGTTCAATTATTTCTAGAAAGAAGTCATTTTTGTTATGAACACCCACTGCCTTTTGTTATTCTGAGAATTCCAACCTCATTGAAGTCATGATTTTTACCCATTCTCTTCATCACCAGAGAATTAAATCTCCTAAGTTTGGTGATGCAATAGGAATCATTAATTATTTTAATTTACACATTGACATTTTGATATTTCTGGCTTGGGAATCATTAAGGATTTTGGTTTAAAACATTTAAGAAAGAATAGTGTATGGTATAAGGAGAAAGTTTTGGATTCTGAAAAGCCATTGGAAAATCAATTAATTTTTGGTAAACTTGGGTGAGCTATTATTGATTCTGAACCTTTTATCATATCCTTCTTCAATGCAATTGAGAGATATTCACAGACCACATAATCCATCCAAAGTGTATGATCAATGGCTCACAGTATCATCATATAGCTGTGCATTCATCACACTATAAATATCAGGCAATAATCATTATTCCAAAGATAAGTAAACAAAGTAAAATAAAAATGAAGATGCAGAACATCCTATACCTCTTATTCCCCTATTACTTATTTATTTTGTGTGTTTTTATTTTATTACTCATCTGCTCATATACTGGATAAAGGGAGTGTTGGTCACAAGGTTTTCACAATCACATGGTCATATAATCAAAGCTATATAGTTATCAAATCATCATCAAGAATCATGTCTACTGAATTACATGAGAATAGTTTCAGGTATTTCCTTCCAGCTATTCTAATATACTAGAAATTAAAAAGGAACATCTGTATAGTGGATAAGAATGACCTCCAAAGTGATCTATCACTCTATTTGCAATCTCTTCACCACTCAAGCTTTATTTTATTCCACATTTGTTCCCTATTTTTGGTCAAGAAGGCATTCTAAATCCTATGATGTCCGAACCTGGCATATCCCTCGGACTCATGTCCCACATTGTCAGGGAAACTTATACCACTGAGAGTTATGTCCCACATGAAGGGAGGTTAGTGAGTTTATTTGCAAAGTTCACTTAAAGAGAGAGGCCACATTTACACAACAGAAGAGGTTCTCTGGGGGCAACATTTAGGCTTATATATAGTAGGCCTAGTTTCTCCTTGGCAGGGGTAAGTTTCATAAGCACAGGTCCCAAGATTGAAGGCTTGACTTAAAATATTGTGAATCCCTAATGCTTGTGAGAATATTCCAGAAGTGGGGAAGTTAAATATTTCCACATTTTCCCCCAGTTCCTCAAGAGGACTTTGCAATTACTTTTTTATTTTCTGCCCAATATACTCTGGGATGTATCAGAGTACTACATAAAACTATACAGAATGACAATAGTTTATTTCTTATTCTAGGGTCCATTTAAATATGTTATTTAAATCAAATGATCATAGAGGTTTTATTAGATAGTGTGTTACAGAAAATAGAAATTTTGCACCAAATAAACATCTCTTCCTTTGGTCTCATTCAGAAGTTGAAGTTTGTAAATACAGTCAATAGCATACTTTATCCTTTAGTCTGGTTTACCCTAGTCCTAAACAGATCAGTTTCATTCATGTAATTAATTGAAGTCTGTTCATTTTTTTAAGTTTTTTAAACATTTGCTGGATGGGGTAATGCTAACTTTCACAGCTGAAGAGCTCTATCTCTGAATCTCAAGTGTCACACAGGTACTGAAAGGTCCAGGGAATTACCAGATTATACACAAAGACCTCAGCATCTCAGACTTTAGAAATAACAGTTAAAACTCAGGAATACATGTGACTGCTACAATTATAATCTAGGAACTTTACAAGGAGGTTTAATGAACATTCTGAGCTCCTTATTCATCAATTATCCAATCTCTGCCCACATTCTATCCCCTGATAACTTATGCTGTCAAATTCAGTTCTCAGTGTTTGCTCATTATACTTAGTTTATATTAGTGAGGCTTTACCATCTTTGTCCTTTCATTTCTGGCTTATTTCACTCAACACAATGTCTTCAAGGTTCATTCACCTATTTGTATGTCTCACAAGTTCATTACTTTGTGCAGCCACTCAGAAAATGTAGGTTATGTGCTACAGAAAATTAAGGATCTGAACAAAATAAAACTTTCTTCATTTATATATATATATATATATATATATATATATATATATATATATATATATATATATATATGTGCTACAGTTTGCATTTCCATTCATCTATCAATGTATGCTTAGACCACCTCCATCCATTACAGATCATGAATAATGCTGACATAAAGACCAGTGTGCAAACGTCTATTCATTTCCCTGATTTAGTTCTTCCATGTATATACCAAATAATGGGATTATAGAATCAAATGGTGGTCCTATATTTAGCCTTCTGTGGAACCAACACACTGCCCTTAAGACAGGCAGTACCATTCTACTTCCCTACCAGCAGTAAATAGGTATCTATCTCTCTTCACATCTTATCCAGCACTTACATGTTTCTGTTTATTTTTAAGCAGCTTTTTTCATACACCATGCAATCCATCCTAAGTGAATAATCAATGACCCCTAGTATAATCACATACTTATGGATTCACCACCACAGTCTATATGAGAACATTTCCATTTCTTCCACAAAGAAAGAAAAGATAAAAATAAAGGAAAAAACAACATGAATGCCATATCCCTCCCTTATATTCCTTTCTTAGTAACATTTACCTTTTGTATATTGTCTTTGTTACAATTAATGGAAAAATATTATGTTAACTGTTAACCATAGTTTCTAGTTTGTATTGATTGTATTTTTCCCTATGCTATCTCATTTGCAACCCCTTGAAATGACTTTCATTTATTAACCCTCATGTAAAACATTCTTATATATTTAAATATTAAGAATATTAAGAATATTTAAATATTCTTGTATATTTAAACACCATCATTGTCCACTCAAGATTTTGCTAATCATACAGTTTCAAGTCTTATCCTCTCTTCCATTCTGGTGTCATACATGCCCCTAGACTTCCTCTTTCAATGATATACTCAGCTTTGTCATTATACTTGAAGTATTGTGAAATTGGATAATATATTGCTATCCATTTCTTGATCTTTTCAATGAATCCTGTTGAACAATCTGTACTCCTTCAGCATTGAATGCCCCTAGTTGCTATGCTCTTTTTTCTCTACTGATAACCTGTTTTCTTAGCTTTAACTCATTGAAATTAATTTATTTATATTAGTAATACCATAAAGTATTTGTCCTTTCATTTCTTGTTAATTTTGCTCAACATAATGTCCTCAAGGTTCCATCATGTTGTTGCATGTGTCATGACTATTTTTGTCTTACAGCTGTGTATTATACCATCATACCTAATACCACAGGTTCTTTATCCACTCATCTGTTGATGGACATTTGGGCTATTTCCATCTCTTGGCAATTGTGAATAATGCTGCTATAAACATCAGTGTATAAATGTATATTCATGCCCCTGCCTTCAATTCCTCTGAATATATACCTAGAAGTGGGATTGCTGTATCGTACAGCAAATCTATACTTTGCTTCCTGTGGAAATGCCCAACTTCCTTCTAGAGAATTTGCACCTTTCTATATTGCCACCATCAGTGAGAAAGTATACCTCTTTCTCCATATTGTCTCCAGCACTTGTAGTTTACTTTTTTTTTTCTGAAAATCGCCATTCTAGTAGGTGTCAGATGATATCTCACTCTGGTTTTGGTTTGTATTCCCTAATAGCTAGTGAAGTTGAGCATCTTTTCATATATATTTGGGCCATTTTTATTTCCTCTTTGGAAAAGTTGTTTGTCCATTTCTTTTGGTCTTAAAAAAAAGAAACCTGGGTTGTATGTCTTTTTTGTCGTTGAGTTGTAAAGTCTTTATAATTTCTGGGTATTAAACACTTATTTGATACATACTTTCCAAATATTGTCTCCATTTCATTAGCTGCCTTTTACATTCAAAGACAACCCTTTGATCTGCAAAAGTGTTCAATTTAGAAGGGATCCCATTTATCTATCTCTTCTTTCATTGCTCATGCTTTGGGTGTAAGGTCTAGGAAACCAACTCTTATCACAAGATCTCTAATATATTTCCTTACATTTTCTTTTTAAAGTTTACTGTCATAGTTCTAATGTTTATGACTTTGATCCATTTTGAGATAATTTTTGCATAAAGTATAAGATTGGGATCCTCTTTCATTCTTTTGGATATGGATCTACAGTTATACATGAATTATTTCTTAAAGAGGCTGCTCTCTTCCAGTTGAGTTAACCTGATGGCCTTATCAAAGATCAATGGTCTGTACAGGAAAGGGTCTATTTATGAACACTCAGTTCAATTCCATTGGTCAGTATATCTATCTTTATGACATTGCCATGCTGTTTTGAGCAACGTAGTTCTGTAATAGGCTTTAAAGTCAGTTAGTTTGAGACCTCCCACTTCATTTTTCTTTCTCAGAATAATTTTAGCTAGTCAGGGCCCTGCCCTTACAAACACATTTGACTTTTGGTTTTTCTATTTCTACAAAGTAAGTTGTTGGGTTTTTAATTGGTATTGCATTGAATCGATAAATCAGTTTAGGTAGAATTGATATTTTAACTATATTTGGTCTTCTGATCAATGAACACAGTATATTCTTCCATTCATTTTGGTGTTTCTTGATCTCTTTTGTTTTTCAATACACAAAATTTGCATATTTTAAAAAATATGTAACATTTGCACCTACTTTTCTTCTATTTGCTATCTCTTAGACACTGATACTTTATTTTTATTGCAACTCTTTTTATCATAAGAATTGACTTTTTTCCTTTTTGTAAGAAATAACATACATACAAAAAAGCAATCAATTTCAAAGTACAACACACTGGTTAGCTGGAGATTGGATTTCATAGTTTGGTAAGGGTTACAATTCCAAAATTTTATGCATTTACTTCTAGCTGCTCTAAGATACTGGAAACCAAAAGAAATAATATGATTCAACAATCATATTGATTTGTTAAACCCTACCTTCTCTGTATAACTGCAACACCCCCTTGAACTTTTTCCCAGTCTTTAGGGGTATTTGGGCTACACACATTCTAACATTTTCATGTTAGAAAGGGCTGTTGAGAGCATGGAATAGGGAGATGGAATTAGTTGAGGTTCTGGAGAGGCGGACTCCTCTGAATTTTAGGACTTATTTGGTCCAGGGACCCATCTGGAGGTGGTAGGTTTCTGGAAAGTTATCCTACTGCATAGAATGTTTGGGGAATCTTATATATTATACTAGGTGTTATTTAGGATTGGCTGAAATGGATTTGATTGGTATTTGGCAGACAATGATAGGCAGCAATGTCTAACTGAAGCTTGCATTAGAGTGACCTCAAGAGTAGTGTCTTGACACTATTTGAACTCTCTGAGCCACCAATACCTTATTTTTGCACTTCTTTTCCCCATTTTTGTCAGAATAGCATTATTGATCCCATGATTCCAGGGCAAGTCTCATCCCTGGGGGTCATCTTGCATGTTGCAAGGGAAACTTACTCCCCTGGATATCATGTCTTATGTAGGGGATAAGGCAATGATTTCACTGGCAGAGTTGGGCTTGAAAGAGGGAGGTCATATCTGAGGAACAAAAGAGGTCCTCTGAAAGTAATTCTTAGGCATACCTGTAGGTAGCCTAAGGTCTGCTACATGCATAAAGCTTCACAGTAGCTAGATTTAAGATCAAGGACATGATCTATTGATTTTGGTGTTCCAATGTTTGATACAGTATCAGGCTTTTCCCAGTTGCAAAGTTTAATAGTCCATATTTTTTCTCCCATCCCTCAAGGGATTTTGCCAATACTTTGTCATTATCTGCTGAATATCCTCTGGGATGAATCCAGGCATTACATTAAGCTATTGAGGATTAACAGCCTCATTCTGATTCCATGTTTGTATTGCTTAAATGATCTATCCACATAGGTTGAGCTACATTATATGTTACAGAAAATTTAGGTTCTGGACAAAATAATCTTTCTTCCTATGGTGTCAAAGAGTAGATGAGGTACTAAAATATAGACAATGTCTTCCTTACACCTGTATTCTGAATTACCTTAATTCCAATCTGATTGGCTTTATTCTTATCTCTTAATACCAGGTTATAGATATAAGAAACAGTCTCTCAAAATCCAAAAGTAATAATTACCACTCCAGACTAAATTTGACTGTTATAAGAGCTTGCAATCTAGTTCCCTACTTATTTATAAGCATTTTTTTAAATAAGACCATACAATATTTGCTCTTTTTTAATGGTTTATTTTGCCTCACCAAATATCACACAGGTTCATTCACAATGTTGCATGCCTCATAACTTTCATTCCTTCTTGTAGCAACACAATATCCAATCACATGCATACACCATTATTTGTCAATCTCCTTCTCAGTCAGTACATACTTAAGCCATCTCTATTCATTAGGCATCATGCATAATGTCCAAAGTCAAAACCCCATCAATACTTTCAATTTTAGATAATTTCGTTGTTTCCATGAGAAAGATAAGCAAATAGAAAAACTAAATCTCCCCCTAAATCTTGTGCCTCCCACCATTATTTATGCCTGGTGTCTAGTGTTGCTGTTGTATTGTAAATGTTTTCATGTTAAACATAGACCATAGCATGCATTAGCATTTTTCCCCTGTATCCTGAACTTAAACATTCTTTGTGCAAGAATCGTACATCTGCAGTAATTCATGCAATAACTTGTTTAACTTTGTAGTGTTAATTGGTAGGACACATAAGTCTATACAACACCACTAAACCATATTCACCTTCAATATGGTAATATTACTTATAAACCCACTTGTGAACTACCTCAACTTCTATCCATTCCCTTTCATTTGAGTTCAACCTCATTAGCTAACCATTCACCTATCTCCAACTTCCATGTATCTCTAGGTACCCTATATTTTGTAATATAAGTCTCTGACTTTACCATTACCATGGTCATAAAAGTAGAATCATATGGTATCTATCCTTTTGTGCTGGCTTATTTAACCCAGCATTATGTCCTGAAGGCTCATCTGTCTTATCATGTGCTTCAGGGCATCATTTCACCTTACTGCTTCATAATATTCCATCACATGTGCATACCACATTTTGTTAATCCATTATTCTGTTGATGGGCACTCGGATTATTTCCATCTCGGTGATTTTGAATAATGCTGCTATCAACATCAGTGTATAAATGACTGTGCACTGCTTTCAGCTCTTCTGGGTATACTGAGTAGTGGTTTTACTGGGTCATAGGACAATTCGATATTTAGTTTCCTAAATATCCATATCCAAATGGTCATCCATAACAGATGCACCATTCCACATTCCAAACAACAGTGCAGAAAAGTCCAAATTTGTCCATATCTTCTCAAAAATTCATAGTTTTTTCTTTAACAGTGCCACTCTTTAGGTGTGAGGTGGTATCTCATTGTAGTCTTGATCTGCATTTTCCTTATAGCTAATGAAAATGAGCATCTTTTCATGTCCTTTTTAACCATCTTTATTTGGTCTTCAGAAAAATGTCTGTTCATATCTCTACCCCATTTTATAATTAGGTCTTTTGTTCTTTTGCTGTTGAGCTGTATGTTTTTTCCTTAATGTATAGAGTATATCAAACATTTATCTGATGTGCAATTTCCAAATATTTTCTCGTATTGAATTGTCTCCCTGTTCTCCTTTTTGACAGCGTCTTTTGAGGTACAAAAACATTTAATTTTGAAGAGTTCCCATTTATCTATTTTTTCTTTTGTTGCTTGTTCTTTGGGTGTAAAGTTTAGGAAGATACCTATCTTTAGACCTATTGCTATGTCTTGAAGATGTTCCTTACATTTTATTTTAGGAGCTTTATGGTAATGATTTGTATATTTAAGTGTTTGATCCTCTTTGAGTTAATTTTTGTGTAAGGTATAAGATAAGGGTCTTCTTTCATTCCTTTGGCTATTGGTGTTCAGTTCTTCCATGCCCATTTATTGAAAAGACCCACTGTCACTATTGGTATTAAACATTGTGCTGGGAAGTTCTAACTAGAGCAATTAGGAAAGAAAAAGAAATAAAAGTCATCCACAATGGAAAGAAGGAAGTAAAATTTTCTCTTTCCATATGACATGATCCTATATGTAGAAAATCCCCAAAAGTCTACAGCAAAGCTACTAGAGCTAATTAATGACCACAGCAAAGTGACAGTACACAAGATCAACATGCAAAAATCACTAGGGCAGAGAGGCAGGGCCAAGATGGCGGCTTAGTAAGGTACGGGCATCTTAGTTCCTCCTCCAGAGCAACTACTAGGTGACCAGAAACAGTGCAGAACAGCTCCCAGGGCCACAGCAGGGACCGGACACACAACATACCCCAGTCTGGACTGGCTGGACTAACTGCAAGACTCTGCTATGGTGAGCTGCCCGAGTGGCGCGCACTTCCCCGGGCCATGGCGGCTGGCGGCTGGCACCCCTCCCTCCCTCCTTCCTGGACCGGCTGAGAGTATCAGAGAGGCAAGTTTCCCAAGCTGCGGTGGGCGGTGGCCAGCGCCCCTCTTTCGTGGGCGGCTTCCCAGACCGGCTACAAGTCTCAGATCAGCGGGTTCCCCAAGCTGTGGCAGCCAGCGACCAGTACCTCTCCCCTCAGCGACCAGTACCCCTCCCCTGTGGGCGGCTTCCTGGTCCGGCGGCGGGTCTCAGACCGGTGAGTTCCCCAGGCCACAGCGGCCAGCCACCGGGGCCCCTCCACCACAGGCAGCTTCATTCATAAAGGAATGAAGTTGGAAATCAATAATAGGCAGAGTGCCAGAAAATTCACAAATATGTGGAGGCTCAACAACACACTCTTAAACAACCAGTGGGTCAAGGAAGAAATTACAAGAGAAATTAGTAAATATCTCAAGGCAAATGAAAATGAAAACACAACATATCAAAACCTATGGGACGCAGCAAAGGCAGTGCTAGAGGGATATTTATTGCCCTAAATTTCCATATCAAAAAAGAAGAAAGGGCAAAAATTTGGGAATTAACTGTCCACTTGGAAGAACTGGAAAAAGAACAGCAAACTAACCCCAAAGCAAGCAAAAGAAAAGAAATAACAAAGATTAGAGAAGAAATTAATGAAATTGAGAACATGAAAACAATAGAGACAATCAATAAGACCAGAAGTTGGTTCTATGAGAAAATCAACAAGATTGATGGGCCCTTAGCAAGATTGACAAAAAAAAGAAGAGAGAGGATGCAAATAAATAGGATCAGAAATGGAAGAGGAGACATAACCACTGACCTCACAGAAATAAAGGAGGTAATAACAGGATACTATGAACAACTTTATGCTAATAAATACAACAATGTAGATGAAATGGACAAGTTCCTAGAAAGGCATGAACAGCCAACTTTGACTCAAGAAGAAATAGATGACCTCAACAAACCAATCACAAGTAAAGAAATTGAACCAGTCATTCAGAAGCTTCCTAAAAAGAAAAGTTCAGGACCAGATGGCTTCACATGTGAATTCTACCAAACATTCCAGAAAGAATTAGTACCAACTCTCCTCAAACTCTTCAAAAAAATCGAAGTGGAGGGAAAACTACCTAATTCATTCTATGAAGCCAACATCACCCTCATACCAAAACCAGGCAAAGATATTACAAAAAAAGAAAACTACAGACCAATCTCTCTAATGAATATAGATGCAAAAATCCTCAATAAAATTCTAGCAAATCGTATCCAGCAACACATTAAAAGAATTATACATCATGACCAAGTAGGATTCATCCCAGGTATGCAAGGATGGTTCAACATAAGAAAATCAATTAATGTAATACACCATATCAACAAATCAAAGCAGAAAGATCACATGATCATCTCAATTGATGCAGAGAAGGCATTTGACAAGATTCAACATCCTTTCCTGTTGAAAACACTTCAAAGGATAGGAATACAAGGGAACTTCCTTAAAATGATAGAGGGAATATATGAAAAACCCACAGCTAATATCATCCTCAATGGGGAAAAATTGAAAACTTTCCCCCTAAGATCAGGAACAAGACAAGGATGTCCACTATCACCACTATTATTCAACATCATGTTGGAGGTTCTAGCCAGAGCAATTAGACAAGAAAAAGAAATACAAGGCATCAAAATTGGAAAGGAGGAAGTAAAACTATCACTGTTTGAAGATCATATGATACTATACATTGAAAACCCAGAAAAATCCACAGCAAAACTACTAGAGCTAATAAATGAGTACAGCAAAGTAGCAGGTTACAAAATCAACATTCAAAAATCTGTAGTGTTTCTATACACTAGCAATGAACAAGCTGAGGGGGAAATCAAGAAACGAATTCCATTTACAATTGCAACTAAAAGAATAAACTACTTAGGAATAAATTTAACTAAAGAGACAAAAGACCTATACAAAGAAAACTACAAAAAACTGTTAAAAGAAATCACAGAAGACCTAAATAGATTGAAGGGCATACCATGTTCATGGATTGGAAGACTAAATATAGTTAAGATGTCAATTCTACCTAAATTGATTTACAAATTCAACGCAATACCAATCAAAATCCCAACAACTTATTTTTCAGAAATAGAAAAACCAATAAGCAAAATTATCTGGAAGGGCAGGGTGCCCCAAATTGCTAAAATTATCTTGATGAAAAAAACAAAGCTGGAGGTCTCACGGTGCCTGACTTTAAGGCATATTATGAAGCCACGGTGGTCAAAACAGCATGGTACTGGCATAAAGATAGATATATCGACCAATGGAATCGAATAGAGTGCTCAGATAGAGACCCTCTCATCTATGAACATTTGATCTTTGATAAGGCAGTCAAGCCAACTCACCTGGGACAGAACAGTCTCTTCAATAAATGGTGCCTAAAGAACTGGATATTCATATGCAAAAGAATGAAAGAAGACCCGTATCTCACACCCTATACAAAAGTTAACTCAAAATGCATCAAAGATCTAAACATTAGGTCTAAGACCATAAAACAGAGGAAAATGTAGGGAGATATCTTATGAATCTTACAATTGGAGGCAGTTTTATGGACCTTAAACCTAAAGCAAGAGCACTGAAGAAATAAATAAATAAATGGGAGCTCCTCAAAATTAAACACTTTTGTGTATCAAAGAACTTCATCAATAAAGTAGAAAGACAGCCTAGACAATGGGAGACAATATTTGGAAATGACATATCAGGTAAAGGTCTAGTATCCAGAATTTATAAAGAGATTGTTCAACTCAACAGCAAAAAGACAGCCAATCCAATTACAAAATGGGAAAAAGACTTGAACAGACACCTCTCAGAAGAGGAAATACAAATGGCCAAAAGGCACATGAAGAGATGCTCAATGTCCCTTGCCATTAGAGAAATGCAAATCAAAACCACAATGAGATATCATCTCACACTCACCAGAATGGCCATTATCAACAAAACAGAAAATGACAAGTGCTGGAGAGGATGTGGAGAAAGAGGCACACTTATCCACTGTTGGTGGGAATGTCAAATGGTGCAACCACTGTGGAAGGCAGTTTGGTGGTTCCTCAAAAAGCTGAATATAGAATTGCCATACGACCCAGCAATACCATTGCTAGGTATCTACTCAGAGGACTTAAGGGCAAAGACACAAACAGACATTTGCACACCAATGTTTATAGCAGCATTATTTACAATTGCAAAGAGATGGAAACAGCCAAAATGTCCATCAACAGACGAGTGACTTGTTATGTCAATAATAGGAGATCAGGAAGAACTTGCAACCATCCCTCACCCTATTTGCAGATTCATCGCTAGAGATAAGCTAAGGTTTGGAGTAGAAGTACATGCTAAGCATTAAATGAAATTCAAAAAGTTTGTAAATGACACTTCCCTTATAACATAAATGAATTTTTCCAGGACCATCAGAACAGATTCATGTTATATTTTGTTCAAGGGGAAATCCCTTTCCAACATTGCTAAGGATTTTATTGACCTTTTGTCTAAAGTTCTCAAAATAAGATTCTGTAGTACTGAGGTTTTCTTTTTATATTTCTGTCTTGTATATAGAACTTTCATCCTCCCCTTTTGTGTACATGTGGGTGTTCATTTCAGTAATTCTGTTATTTAAACTGGTGTGAATTTTATGTCTTTAGTTATTTATTATCTTCTATTAAGAGTCTTTATTACTTTCATTTCTCATTATTCTACATCTTAGAAGTTGAGAGCAGCAGTGACTGAAGGAAAAGTTCTCAAAAATCTATCTGTGAAGGTATACATAACTGTGTCATGGTGTGTAACTACAAGTGAAAAATTCTTACAACATAAAAATTGGGTTTGCATTTTAAAACCCTGATCAATTTAGTGGGGATCAGAGCATAGAGGCCTTCCTATCCTATGGTAGATTGAGTTGTTTACCCTAGAAAAGGCATTTTCTTAATTTCAGCCAGAGTTCCTGTGGGTATGAATCCAGCATATAAGATCTCTTGAAGATGTTATTTTTAGTTAAGGTGTGGCCCAAGTGAATAAAATTGTGTCTTAATCCAGATTATTGGTATATTTTTAAAGAACAAGCTATAGGGAGGAACCTGCACTCAGAAATCAAGGTAATTGGGAAAAGAAAGGAGAGGATATTTCCATGTGACATGAGGTAAGGGTAAAAGCTAAGGAACCCCAAGGATCTCTGGCAGCCATCATCAGAGTGTGACAGAATTTGGGGAGAAAGTGTCACTTTGCTGATGTTTCGATTTTGGACTTCTCCTCACTTCAGAGCCATGAGTTAACACATCCCTGTTGTTTAAGCCAAACTTTGTGTGAAGTTTTTCATAGCAGCTTAGTAAACTTAAGACAATACCTTAGTTCCCACTCCAGCATATTATCTGAAAGATAACTACAAAAATTCTAATTTCACAAATGGTGTTTCTTTATAGGTCTCCTAGAATCAAATCTGAGAGATGCTAAAGAGAAAGTGAGAAATGGGAATGAGAATGAGTTAGTATAAATGTATATAGAGCAAAGAACTTACACATATGATCCTTCTAAGATGTATGGCTCACAAGAAATATGTGCTTCTCCAAATTAGAGGAGGTGTGCCTTTGGAGCCACTATTGCCAAGTTGACCCAGAATCTCCCATTCTCCCCATTCCTCATGCATCTGCATCATGATGTTACCATGGCAGGGATCATGTTTGAGAATCAAAAGCCCAGAATCCATGACCTTATTGAAGACATTAATGGGCTAAGTCAAATCCCATAAGTGCTAGCAGAGTTAAGCTGGCTGTTGTAACACAGCACAGTATGGTGCAGAGACCTCAAAAATCTCTTTTTCAAATGTATTTGGTGGCATCAAATGTAACTCTTCTATCTCCGAGGGAAATATTTTTGAATATCTCCTTTCAAAACAAGTGTGTTTTAATGCTCATTGCTTTTGCCTGTTCTTGAGCTGCACATAATTTATTTGTCTTTGAATATCTGGAAAATTCTCTTATTAGAGAATCTGAAGATGAAGAGAATTCCCAAATGCAATGGCAGCAAGGCAACTGAGTTTATTCTGCTAGGGATGACCAGGAGTCCATCCTTTTTGTGGTGTTTCTTCTGATTTATCTCAACACCCTGATGGGAAATTTAGGGCAGATTTTGCTAATCAGATTTACTCTCTGGCTGCAACCCCCCATGCAATTTTTCTCACCCATTTAGCATATGTGGATATGTTTTACTCCACTAATGTTTCTCCTCAGATGCTTGTTACCTTCATCTCTGAAAAAAAACAAACATATCCTATGCTGGCTGTCTCACACAGTGTTTTGTTTCCATGACCCTGCTCCTTACTGAGGATTACATGCCCAGTGCCACGGCCTATGACTGGTACATGGACATCTGCAATCTCCTGCAGTATAGAAGCCTTATGTCCAGGCCAGTTTGCATCTCCCTGATCACTTTTCCCTACCTGTAGAGTTCTATGGTGGCTACAATGCAGACAGTATTGACCTCTCACCTGTCCTTTTGTGGCTCCAACACAATCAACCATTTCTAGTGTGTTGACCCAACTCTCTTAAAGTTGACATGCTCTGACACTTACATGAAGCAAGCTGCTTTGTTTGTGTCAGCAGGAATCAACCTCACAAATTCCCTGTTCAAGACCCTCATCTCCTACATTTTCATTTTCATCACCATTATGAGGATCCATTCCAATAAGGGGCAGCACAAAGCCATTTCCACCTGTGGCTCCCACCTGACAGATGTCATTATGTTCTACAGGTCCCTATTCTGTTTGTATCTCAGACCAGTGAATGAGTGCTCTGTGGAACAAGGGGAAATTGTAGCAGTGTTTTGTATTTTTGTGAGTCTCATGCTGAATCCATTTATCTACAGTCAGAGGAATAAGGACATGGCAGAGGTTTTGAAGAGAGTGTTAATGAAAAGAATTGGTAAAATGGAGAAGAGTTCAATTTCTACAGCTTTTTGATTTAAAAAAAAATGAGTCTCAAAATTAATAAAAAAAATACCTGTTCCCCTAAATTTTGGCTGAATGTAATTCTTTCAAATAACAATATATGCATAGTTTGGGATGAAGTGAGAGTCAAATAGAAATAACGAATGTGAAGTGATGTTGAACACAGTATCAGAAGCCTTCTGTTTATGATAAAGCAAGATCATGTTTTTAGTCTTTCTCAAAACTTCATTTCCAGCTCTGTACTCAGCAGATAAGTTTCAACTTCCACTCCCTAGGCCCTTATATTAAGCATCTCTGAGATAGTCTTATCATCATTCAGATTTCTCCTGAATAAGAAATTATTTAAAATAATGTGATATGCTGAATGAAGCTGCATGTGAGAATGATAGAGGGAGGAGGGCTGGGGAAATAAATGAAATCAGAAAGAAAGATAGATGTTAAAGATTGAGATGGTATAATCTAGGAATGCCTAGAGTGTATAATAATAGTAAAATGTACAATGTACAAATTTTAAAAATGTTTTGGCATGAGGAAGAACAAAGGAATGTCATTATTGCAGGGTGCTGAAAATAGATGATAATTAATACATTAAAATGTCACCTTATGTGTGAGACTAAAGCAAAAAAATGTTTATTTGTTACAAAATTTAGATTTTTACTAGAGCATTTCCTAATATAACTCATATAGATAGTTTGATTGAATGTCATAAGTACTTGGAATCTGAGGTAGCGCATGAGATTTTATTGGTTTGTCCAGAGTGATCCCCCGATGAATCCCAGAATGATTCGATCAGTGACTGGAAAAGTATTTGCAAGCCCCCTTCGGGGAATGGTGAGAGTGGGGAGAAATTCAACTTCCCCAAGTTGAATTCTTGATATTCTCACAAGCAGTGTGGACAACCAAAGCTATAGGCAGAGCCCCCAGTCTTCGGGTTTGTTCACATGAAACTTAACCCCACAAAGGATAGGTCAAGTCTACTTAAAATTTAGGCCTAAAAGTCACCCCCAAGAGAGCCTCTTTTGTTTCTCAGATGTGGCCTCTCTCTCCAGCCAACATGATGAGCAGTCTCACCACCCTCCCATTCTCTGCATGGGACATGACGCCCAGGGTTGTGGACCTTCCTGGCAACGTGGAACAGAGATCCTGGAATGAGCTGAGACTCAGCATCAAGGAACTGAAGAAAAACCCTAGAATGTGCTGAGAATTAACATCAAGGGATTGAGAGAAACTTCTTGACCAAAAGGGGGAAGAGTAAAATGAGACAAAGTGTCAATGGCTGAGAGATTCCAAACAGAGTCGAGAGGTTATCCTGGAGGTTATTCTTACACATTAAGTAGATATCACCTTGTTGTTCAAGATGTAGTGGAGAGGCTGGAGGGAATTGCCTGAAAATGTAGTGCTGTGTTCCAGTAGCCATGTTTCTTGATGATGGTTGAACAATGATATAGCTTTCACAATGAGACTCTGTGAATGTGAAAACCTTATGTCTGATGCTCCCTTTAGCTACTATATCAACAGAAGAGTAGAACATATGGAATAAAAATAAATAATAGGGGGAACAAATGTTAAAATAAATTCTGCTTGAAATAGTGGTAAATGAAAGCGAGGGGTAAGGGGTATGGTATGTATAGTCTTTTTTTCTCTATTACCATTTTATTTCTTTTTCTGTTGTCTTTTTATTTCTTTTTCTAAATCAATGCAAATGCACTAAGAAATGATGAATATGCAACTATGTGATGATATTAAGAATTACTGATTGTATATGGAGAATGGAATGATATCTAAATGTTTTGTTTGTTAATTTTCTTAATTAATAAAAAAGCTTAAAAAATAATATGTTACAATGTTTTCTTTAATGAAACAGAGTAAACTTTCAAAAGAAATTCTATTTCTAATTGCATTTTTATTACACATTTGATGCATTTTATGTGAACTTACTGTGAATTAAAAAACCTATGTTATATTAATTCAACAAAAAACTAATAAATTACATGCTTTATGATGCAATGATTTGTTTCATCATTTTCCTCTCATTAAAAGATTCCTTTTTTAATGGGAGATGTCAGTTCTAATTTATATTTTTTCCTTTCTTGCTGAGGGAGTTTATATTATCTTGTTCCTACAATAATATTAACAATTGTTTGCTATTTAATTTTATGAAGAAAACTCAGGTCAATTTCTCATCTACCCACATAGTATTTTAACATAACAACCTCTTTAATAAGTGTGTTTATGTGTTTATGCTACATATTGCAGATGTTTGTTAGCATCTCCTTAAATTAACTTTTTCTTAAGTGAATAGTATAATGTAGTACAGCTATGCCACATTCCAGTATATCAGTGAGAGGGAGTTTTCATGTGTTTCTCTCTCTGAATGGAAATTTTCAGAAGTATAAGCTATTGGTTCTAATCAGTTGTCATACAGGCTAGATTTCCACAATTTCTTTCTTTACATCTTTTTACATTGACTTTTTTGGGGGAATGTGTGAAACCACATTCTTGTTTCACAACATCCACAACAGGTATTGGCTGTTTTCATTTTCTTTTTGTAAATGTGAGGATTTAGTACAATCAACACAGAAAACTTTCATTCATCATAGAATATTTATGGGAACTCAACTGTTATGGGGGTCTTTTCTTCCTAGTGCCATTATATGCTACTCTGATGATGATATTTAAGTTTAGTGTGTTGGGGAGGCATTAATTTCCAGGAAGTTTCTTTAGAAAACTATGTTTATGCATGAAAATGATATCTTGTATTCCAGATTATAGATTGAAGTCGCGACGATGACTTACCTCTCATCCTTAAACACAGATAAATATACTTTTACCCCTGAAGAATTTCAAACATTTTCCTTAACTATTTTTAAGGGAATAAAGTGTAGAAACTTGAATTGGAAGGAAACATCTAGTTAAACCTCTATTCTGGAAAAAGTTTTTCATTCCCTGCTATTTCATACTTTCATATTAGAGTGCCAATATTTAAAAAAATAAATTACTGTAGCTTATATTCTGGAATCTTTATTATCCTGGTAATGCACATTTTTTGTTATTTCTGTTGCTTATAAAATCAGTAAGTGTTCATTATGGAACATTTCAACATAGATATAAACAATTTATGATTTTTCTTAATGCTGTTGTTCTACAAAGTTGATTATAATGTATATATTTTGTACCCTGCTACTTTAATTCCCTTTGACAAGGAATTTCATAAACACTTTACTGGCTGCAAACATTCTAATCTAAAATATTATCATCCAATATTCACTGAATGTTATAAAAAGGACTAATTGTTCTTCATAGTTTCATTTGTGAGGATCAATATAAATGCTTATATAAAAGTAAGTGCTAAACTATAATTAAATTAACCTTTACTGATTTTTACTCATGTTAATTAATGCTCCACCTTATCTCTACAGAATTTGTGAGCTGGTTTTCACCAAAAAATTTTCACCAATTTTTTCACATGATGAAAAATTTAAATCATACATAGAAATAAATAAATGGAAATTTAAAAAGAGGAAGATTACATGTACTGCCACCATTTAAGAAAGTTGCCAAGATTGAGTTTAAATTTATCTTCTGAAAGCTGCAGTAGTTCTCAAAACTAGAAAATAAAAGGAAGCACACAGTTATATATGGGGAAAACAGAGAGTATATTTCACAGTGATTCTAAAGTACATTTTTCAAATGGACTGTAAATTTGAGTATGAGATCATTTTGATTGCTAGGTGTAGAAGCAGAACAATTTCCTTAACAAAAGGAAAATTTGTTATAAAATAAAGGACTGTCCCATGAACTAAAGACTGATAGTCTCCAAAAAGAGGTGGGAGTAGGGTCTAAGCCACCATCAGTATCTTCAGAAATGCATTAATAAGCACCTCTGTAGTCTCTTTGCAATCAGCTTTTCCTGTTGCTTAACTTGTTTAGACAAACAACAAACAAATGCACCTTGAAACAGCTCTGAAGTTTGTATATTATATTCTAGTCATGTAAAATGCACTCTATTTTTCAGTAACTTTTCTAAAAATGGACTTTGATAGGTCCAGCCTTGCTCCATTGGCTGTGACAAAGGAAGGGGACAATTTTATAAAAATTATAGTTCATTGAGAGATTTTCTAGGAAATACATTTGAACACTTTATAGTAAGTTCAGTAGTGGATTTTGGGTAAGTATTTCTTATAGTTGCATTAAGAGTGTAGAATATTAAAATGCAAAGCATTTAAAGAAATTTAATAAGATTTAAATACATATTATTCAATATACAGCCATCTTGTCCACTAACAATGCATGAATTAACATATATGAATTATGTGTCTCTTCATACATCCTTCCCTACTATTTCTTTTCTCAGTGGAAGTTTGATAACTATTGGATGAGACTTACTTGTAAAATTATGAGGGGGACTAGCTCAATGTTTCTTAAAATGTTGGAGTTGTAAAGACCCCTTTATAAACAAAAGTAAATTTTGGGTCTTGTCCTCCAATACATTTATTTCACTGGTGCTGTTTCATGGCATTATTGAGACCAGACAGCCAATTAATAGATCTTTTTGCCTCAGTAAATTAGCCCAAAATCAGAACTACTGCACATTTCATTTATTCAAATGCCTGAAATGTAGTTATACTGTTTTTATGATTCAATTGGATTCATACTTTTAGAAATATTAACAGTTCAATTTCAAACTTGAGGTCCTTACAGTGATAAAATGATAATCAAAATGTCTGTAACATGTGCTTAGGGAAAACTAAGAGAAATCTTAAGCCTATGATTGACCCGTATATTTAAAAATGTTCCAAACAATCCTAGTGATTACTTGGATCAAATCATTGTCATGTACTATACATTGATGTAGAAGCTATTTCATCATTAAAATGAAAATTCCAAAATTAGTCACTCTATCCTAGATCTCACTAAGTTTCTTTGATTGATAAAATTCAGACACAATCTACTTTCAATTTAACTATCAGAAGAATTTAGCTAGAAAATTTACCCATAAGTAAGTAAAAACATTGAGTTATTGAGTTGGTGTATATAATCATGTTATATCAATCACTTTATTTTGGGAGAATCCCTGCCAAAGAAATCATTTTCAATTTACATATTAAGTGTACAATCTGGCTTTGAAGTATTAGCTTTGAGGGTAAATAAACTACATTGGTCATGCAGAGTTCATGATGATACACAAATCATGGCCACACAGTAATGGATTTGTTCTTTGAAAGGAGTCATTGCATTATCACAAACTCTCATTGACAAGTGACCAGAAGTCTGAACACCAACTTTGTGGGAGAGATTTTCCTTGACTACCTGCTGCACGGCATGTATCACATCCTTGTTCCTTAGGCTATAGAGCAATGGGTTCAGCATTGGGCTCAAAAAAAAAAGCATAAAGGTTTTAGAGTTGGAGAACCAAATCTGAGTTTCAGGTGTCACACAGACACTTAAAGTTCCAAGGAACTACTGGGCTTTTTACAGAGAGTAAAGCACCTCAGAATTTAATGACGACGGTTAACACTTACAATTTGTGCTTAAAGCTTCTTTCAGGCATAAAAAAAAGTATAAAAGACTACAATTATTTTGGATTCCTCTATGGATTTCTCACTTGGAGGTTTCAAGTGCATGCAGAACAGTGTTCCATAGAATATGATTACCATTGCCAGATGGGAACCACAAGTACAGAGGTCTTTGTGTCTGCCTTCAGCAGAACACATCCTCAAGATGGCTGCAAAAATGGAGAGATAGGACTGAAGGATGATGAACAGAGAACTTGAGAGTGTGAAACCAGCAACCACAAACATCGCCATCTTTTTGACAGAGGTGTCAGAGCAGGCCAACATTAGAAGAGGAGGATCGGCGCAGTAGAAATGATTGATTTCAAGGGAACCACAGAAGGATAAGTGAAAAGTCAACAGTGTCTAAGAGAGTCCATTAAGGAAGCCATAAGTATAAGGGACTGTGACTAAAGACCTGCAGACATTCTTGGACATTCGAGTACTGTAATGGAGAGGGCTGCAAATAGCTACATTGTGATGCAGTGCCATCGATGTCAGGATATAATGCTCAGTAATCACCAGCTCAATGAAGAGAAGACACTGTGTGAAGCACCCAGCATATGAGTTGGTCTTTTGGTCTAAGAGGAAATTGTACAGCATATTTGGAGTAATGTTGGAGGAATAGCAAATGTCTACAAAGGAGAGGTGGCCCAGGAAGAAATACATTGGAGGGTGGAGGCAGAAACTGGTCCTGATCAGCACAATCATGCACAGATTTCCCACCAGCGTGATGAGGTAGATTGTCAGGAACACCCCAAACAGGATTTTCTCCAGCACTGGGTTGTTGGTGAGCCCCAGCAGAATGAATTTGGTCACTGTGGTGTGACTTGGGGGGAACATTTTCTCATCCTTTGAAAATGGAAAATGACAGCAAATGTGAGATTTCCATCTGATACTTATTCTTTATTTATTCCATCCCTTTTATTGTTGTCACGTTGATCTCTTCAGCCATGATAATAATTGTTCTCTTTTCAACAGGCACATTATTATATCCACATAAAACTTTTTCACCCCCATCACTTTTACTTTATTTCTTCCTTTTCCTTTCCTTCTTTCTCTCTCTAACTCAGAGTTTTACACACACACTCTTATATGAACATACATATGCAAATGCACAATACACACACACATACTTGAATGCATATACATACTCACATGTTTATATGAGTCTTCTTAGGAAGCTCCACAATTGGTATTTTTTTTAATTTTCATGGGACAAAAATGTCAAAAGAAAATGAAAATCAGTTATGAAAATCATTTAAATGAAAAAATGAATAGTTGGGTCTCTCAGGACACTCCAGTTCTGATATCCTTTTATTGCAGACATAAATTGGTAAAGAAGTGTTTTGATTAGCATTTTCACTTGAAAACTATTGTTTTGTGGCCTAATTTCATTAAAAATCAACATTGCATTCACCTAATTTACCTCTTAATACATGGCTCTATTGTCCTCTCTACTTTTTAAGTTGAGTCATTCATTAATTAATTTATTTACATTGCAAGACTTGATTTCTTCTGTTCTATTTCTGAAGCTAGAGCAATGAGCAAATCCTCTACCCCATGTCCCCTTTGTGGTACATCTACTGTAGGTGGAGGAAACATACTAAAAATTATAAAAAAAATATTTAACATCTGGAAGAAGCAAACACCATGGAAAAAATGTAGATAAGAGTGCAAAGAGGGTGGCTTGAAAAAATTCAGTGAATGCCTTTCTGAGACATGATATTTCAATAGTGAATAAACCATGTGAGTATCAGGGAAGACTGTGGAATTTTTAGTCCTAAATTTTTGCATCAATGACTCACTTGTGAAATTGCTTATTTAGGGAAGTACATAAAATTTTAGAATGTATCCTTGGATTCTAGCTCTAACCACTTTTTTTCACTCATCCATTTGTAAAAACAACATTTAACTCAAAATACTCTTCAAGAATTGCCCCCTAGGTCATTGCTTGTTTATTTGTCAGAAATATAGCAGAATATTACATATACTAATTGGTTTTTTAGAGATTCATTCTAAACAAATGAATAGGGAAGTCAAATGCAATTGATGAAAATTATCTTTCTTTTCCCACATAGGTGGAATACTAATTGCCATTCAATAGGATAAGATGAATTTTTGTTGTAGGAATGGAGAAAATGACCCACCTCATAAAAGCTGACTTATCATACTTTGCCAACTGAAAATGGGATGATATATAGTGTATTCCTTAAGGATATTCCCTAAAGTATTTTATGAATTATTCTAAAGAAGCAATTAAAATATTTGTTCCTCAAGGACATAAACTTAATTTGATACTTTGAAAGTATAGATTCTCCTTTGAGGCTGAAATCCCAATGCCAACATTTGTGCATCCTGCTTGATACATGACTTTGTGGATCCTTAACATATTCAAAAAAATTAGGCACCACTTTCAATAGAATGGAAGGAAGAAAATATTTGTAGATAAGTTGTCTAAATTTATTTAATGAAGATGAGGGAATCCCCATCAGAAGGCCTCATTTTTTATTTGTAAATAATAATCTGAGTTCACTTAAAGACTGCTTTTGGTATGACCACGTGGATGGTAAGAGATTTGAGGAGAATGGTTTGAAATAGTCAGTGTGATAGCAGGAGGGTGACAAAAGCAGTTAATGGAGAGATAGGTACTGGTCAGATCTGAAGGTTTTTTGAAGGTAGAATTTATGGATTTATACAGAAGCATAGAGTCTTATTGAGTTAATTTTCTCAATATGATTTTAATCAAAGCCATATCCTAGTGTCAGGTTCATTCATGAAATCATTGACTTAGGAGGAAGAGTATAAGAAGAATAAAGCATAATTTAATATTATCTGACATTACATTTTTTACAGAATAAAGGAACCAAGAGACTATTTCATTTGTCTGTGTTTTCTAGTGCTCTGATTATCCTAAGTCAATACTAGGTCAATAAAGTTAATTAATTTAGATATAGTCTGACCAATACAGGAGAGGCATCCCTAATTTTGGCTGATCTCCAAATGATGGATTAATTTTTGAGAAATCAGAGACCAAGCTGTATATATTTGATATATTGATACACTTGATATATAAAGCTGTATATCAATGTTAAATATACATTGTTATGAACTGATGAAGTTTGAGATTTGAGTATTACCATAGTACTTTCTCAAATTGAGTGGAAAGATTGCTCTATTTCAATGTTCTCTTTTTTCCTGATTTCTCTCACAAATAAAATAACAACAATGAAGAAAAATAAAACTGTAGCACTTGAAATATTTCTGAGCAATGGAAATTCCTTGGAGAATTTTACAGTTGATGACCTTTGTTGTTTGACCTCTTAAGATGGATGTCCCATGTTTTTCATAAGTAACTAAAGACAATTCTTTTCTTCAACTTCCCATTTGAAGAAAAGCTATCTTGATTATTTCTCTTTTAATTTAATAATATTCTGATATATGATAATGAATAAACACAACTCAATTAGTTGTTGATGTACAAACTTCCTTTTTCCCTAAGACAGAAAGACCCAATAACAGAATGAGTAGGCAAGAAATAGTGCATTAGGTATTTCACATCTGGAGAGGCAGTGTGTCCACACTTTTCAGTTTTGATCACATGATTTGGAATCCATTTGTATGAAGGTGATGTTAATTTATTTATACAGCAATTGTATAGCATTTGGATGTCCAGACTTTACATATATGAATGATACTAACTCTAAGAAGAATTTTATCCATTCCTATTCTATATTTGTTAACAAGCTTTCAGAGGGCTCTGAGGTAATTATAATGGAAGACAATGCATTCCTTAGTTAATATCAAATTGCGTCATTTGCAATGACCAATCAATGTGCATATGCTAGAAGGATAACTACTGTTTTTAGCTACAGATATGGTAAAATCACCACATAATTGATTAATTCCTACTAGACTTGTAACTTGTTTACTGATGTTTTTGTGTTTAACTGGATTCATTTGTTTAAAAGCAATTATAAGTTCAAAATTGTACCTGTTGCCATAACTTGAGTTACAAAGTGAGAAAAATAAAGATATACATCTTGGAAATGAAGAAATAAAATATTGCCATTCACAGGTATCCTGATAGTTTACATTAAGCTAGCCTTAAAATCCTACAAAATTTGCCTAAAAGAATCGCTACTATTAAACAAACAGGAAACTGCAAGTGTTTGACAAGAAGTGGAGAAGAGGAACACATTCCCTGCTGATGGAAAAGCCAAATTGTACAACCACTGTGGCAGACAGTTTGGTGGTTCCTCAGAAAACCAAGTATGGAGTTTCCTTATAATCTGGCAATCCCACTACCTGGTATATACCCAGAAAGCAGAAACTAATAGATACCTGCACAATGATATTCACAGCATTATTTACAAGTGCCATAAGATGGAAACAATCCAAATATCCATCAACCATTGAATGGATAAACAAAATGTTTATATGCATATAATGGATTATTCCTCAGCAGTAAGAAGTAATAAAGTCTTGAAGTATGTGTTGCCTGACAAAGGCAGCAGATTCTTTTGCCTGATGCACTCAATGACCAATTCCTGAGACCCCAGTGTTTCAAAGAGAGAACAAGTTTATTACAAGGTGCACAATAGGAAAGCAGATGGCTTAGCCCAAAATCTGCCTCCCTGAACTGCAATAATTATGGCAATTTTATTAGAGAAAAAGATGGGCAGCATTCAGGATAATGAGCACAGCGGACCCAGATGATGCAATTAGAGGTGCTCTAAAAATGAGCATGCACAGACTGATTGCATGCTTAGTCAAGAACATATGCAAGAAAATGGTAGAATGAGGTATAGGTGACATGAGTTTAAGTCTAAGCTACATCACATGTCCTTGAACCCAATTTAGTTAGATAGTCCCAGTTATCAAGGTAACTTTGGACTTGGGATGGGTTAATCTGGGCTGATCCAAGACCCTCCATTAATAAACATTAGGGGGTATCTTTAATGATTACAAGACTACAACATTGAAAAACTGGATAAATAGGTACAAAAGGAGGTTAGTCACAAAGTTTTTACAATCACTGGGGCAGAAGTTAATGACTAAACAATCATTATCTGAGATCAAAGCAGCTGTATTACAATTTAGATATTTCAGGTATTCCCTCTGTCTATTCTAACATACCAGAAAGCAAAAAGGGCTATCTATATAATGATTAAGTAATCAAAATCATCCCTTAAATCCTAATTTCTTGGCTACACATGTGACAAGATGGATGAACCCTGAGAACATTATATTGAGTAAAATAAGTCAGACACAAAAGGAAAAATATTCTATGATCTCACTAATATGAACCAATTATAATATGTAATATTATACATATTATAATTCATTCATAGACATGAAATCTCATATATAGGCTACCAGGACAGAGAATGAGACTAGGGAATATGGAACAGTTGCTTATTATGTTGATAATTTTTAACTAGGTTAAACTTAAATGTTTGGAAATGGATAGAGGTGATGGTAGCATTTTATTATGAATGTAATTGACACTGCTGTGTTGTGTATAAACGTGGTTGAAAGGAGAAATTTATAATCACATATGTCAGCAGAAGGAAAGCTAGAAGTTAAAATGTCAGAATGTATAATATGGTGAACCTTGCAGTGGATGATGACTGTGATGAGTACAAATGTAAAAAGAGTGATTTCATAAACTAAAACAAATGTATGACACTAGTTCAAGCTTATAATAGAGTGCTATATGGAAAAATGTATTAATTGCAAACTATGGGCTAGAGTTAACAATAATATCTTAATATTTTTTCATCAACAATAAAAAAATTTGCCACACCAATACTGGGGGTCAATAATAGAGGAAGAGTAAAGAAAAAGTTTGATAATGGTGAATGCACAACTATGTGATGATACTATGAGCCATTGATTGTATACTTTGAATGGATTTTATGGTGTATGAATATATCTCAGTAAAACAGCATTTAAAAAACTTACAAGATAGAAATTTTGTCTGGACTTAGGAAAATTAGATTATTACAAAATCAATATATAAAAATCACAAGTAAACTTATATATCATAGAAAACAAAGAAAACAACTAAAATCTTTAAATATCATTTATATTAACATCAAGTGTATAAACTACTTAGAAATAAAAATAATAAAAATTTGCAAGAGCTACATATTGAAAACAAAAACCCCTGTAGAAATGAAGATTATTTAAATAATGAAGATATATCCCACACATGTGGACTGAAATATTCAATAGTGTTAAGATTTCACTTGTTTCCAAATTGATCTGTAGTTTCAAGTCATGCCAATCAAATTTTCAACAGGCATTTTGTTTTCAAAAGTTGACAAGCTGATTCTACCTTGTATAAATATATATATATACAAAAGATCTAAAATAACAAGAGTAATTTTGAAAAAAATGCAAAGTTTCAGGACTTGCATTACCTAAGTTCAAGAATAACTATGACGTTACCATAATCAAAACAATGGACAGACCTAAGGAAATACAAATTAATGGTACAAAATAGAGTTCAGATATATTGCTTAGTCAACAGTCAACTGAGAAAAGGCAAAGAGACATTTTAGTGGGTAGTGCTGCAAGAACAATAGTCTCTGTAATAAAAAAAACAACAGCAACATCATTTCCTTTATTACACCATGCTTCTCTATTCTGATGCGAATTTGAAGTGGATCATAAACTTAAATGTTAAAGTTAAATTTATAAATCATCTGGAAAAAATAGTTTATCTCCATTATTTCTTTGATATTTCTCCTCCTTCTCTCTCTCCCTTCTTCTGGTACTCACATTTTGTTTGTATCAGTGTGTTTAATTGTGTTTCACATTTCTTGATGCCCTGTTTATTTTCCTTCATTCTTTACTGTTTTTCAGTTTGCATAATTTCTATAGATCCATGATTCTTTCTTGGGCCAATTCAAATCTCCCCTGAGACTTTAAATGACTTTTTCATTTCAGTCACTGTAATTTATGACCCCAGAATTCTCCATTTGTTTCCTTTATTATATCTATGTCTTTAACAATATTTTGGGTTTGATGGAACTTTATAATCTTATTTCATTTATTTCTTTCATTTCAGTTTCTCTTTGTTCATCAAAAATATTTGAAGAGCTACTTTAAAATCTGAAACTTGGTTATACTCACATATATTTCTGTTCTTTGCTATTTCAAACCACCCACCTCCACCCACAACTGTATGGAACATACTTTTCTGTTTTTGCATGTCTCATAACTTTATGATGTGACTGGACATTTTAAATAGTATATTGCAACAACTCTGGTTACTGCCTTCTGGCCAATTCTGGAGCTCTTTATTTGTTTTTGCTTGTTTTGATGGTGTCTGGATGGATTATTCCATGCAGTCTATTTTAAGTATGTAGTATTAAGACTATGACATTGCTCCTCAGAAGGCAAAACCTTGGGTTTACTGGGATGACTGTAGATTTTGAAGAATTCTTTCTGGCTATCTCTAAAATATGAGCTAGGAAATGATAAAAAAAAAACACAGAAAGATAGTAGGAAGGAGAGAGAGACAGAGACAGAAAAGGGCCTGGGGGCTGGCACTGAGTCCTAATTCCAAGCCTGTGTCAATTTGAATTAACTTTTTGTCCATTCAGTTGAAATATCCTAGTGAAAATTACTGAAACCATATTTACATTGTGTGAAATGAAAAGTTTAAGCTATTAAAATGTGTTTATTAAAGTGTATAGTTTCAAAAAAACATGGCACATCTTACTTTAAAAAGAATAAAACATCATCCAAGAAGTCATAGAACCATATATAAGGGACTGTTTCATTTCTGACATTGACTTTTTGAAATTGTACTTGTTTCACACTTCAGCTCCTTCTGCCATCTCCCTGGTTCTCTGAATTTTAAAACTTTTGTTGATCATCTAATATAAAAGCATGGGCATATAAAGGCAGGTATAAAAAGCGTAATCTTTCCCAGGTGTTCTCAGTTGATGTCAGGAAATATTATACAATGTCATTTTCCATGACAATAGTTTCCATTTTTTCCCATGACAAAGAAATTGCTTAGGTTACTTTACCTGTACAATAAGGTAGTGTGTAACTGTCTATTTTGGGAAATCCAAGGAAAATGATAGAAATCATAGAGGATGTAATATTTCATTGTGTTTTGAAGGATACGTTTTCCCTACAATGTATGGATAACAGCCATTGCATATGCAATGACGGACAGCAGAATAATTATATGATATGCAAGGCCTAGGTTGCAAAATAGAAGAGGATAAATTCATATATTTGAGGTCCATTTCTCATCAAAACCATGTGCTAAAATCAAAAGCTAGATTATACCTTTCATACATTAAGTGGCTACTTTCTATTTGGGCAACATATTTTTTTCTATTGGGATATCCTAGTATTATGACTATATCTTATTCACCACCAATGAGTTGAAATCAATTTATGTTCACAGGTGAATAGTTGATTTCTGGAAAAAAATAAACAGTAGTTAAAGGTGATAGCCCAGCCATAAAAATTGCAGTTCAATCAAACTGAAATCCTTAGACTCTTCTCAATCAAATTGTGACTAAGATTAAAGCAAATATATATGATTATTTACTAAGTGATTAGGAAATTGATATGTATCATGCATATATACTTTGCAGGTTTATATGTTTAACAAGCAAATATATGACTACCAGATGCTTTTATCTCCAAGAATTACTTCTTGGATGTTAAAATAAAAAGAACACTTCCTTTTTAATCCACAGAATCATCCACTCCATGACCCTTATCATTCTTCCTCTGTGATTTCCTTAGTTCTACCCAACAGTTGGTTCCAGTTATTTCCTAAGTGGCCTAGATTACTTATCCAGGTTAGAAGTATATGATGTGCACTCCCACAATAATTTAATTCTAATATTTGCCTCTGGCTCACTAGGGACAAAAGATAATCTCTAAATTCTGTGTCAATTCCCTGGAGGTATGCTATCTCAGCCTGTTCCCCATTATCTCTTGTCTGAAAGTTTTACCACCACCCAATCAAGGAGTCTTGGAAATTGGAACAAGTCCTCTGGCTTCTTTGTCTTTCTCCCACAGCTAAACAAATATTGGGTTTTAAACCTATGAACAAGGTATTGAGATGTGATATTTGGTTATTTACTGGCATTTAGATTATTTGGAATAAGGGGATTTTTACAGAGCCACCAAATTCCAATGTATGCTTAGTGTATTTGGCCTACCCCCACTAACACAAAAAAGCCTTGAGACACAATGCAAGTTGGACCCAGAGTGACTAGAAGTGTGTTTGGGCATGTCTAAGTTCAAATCCTAAAATCCCATACTTTGATGATTCTAAATACAGATGTAAAAAGAGAATGTTTAAAAATTTTTACTAATGGAAGTCTGAACTCCTTGTTTCTCAGACTATAGTTTAAGGGATTTAACATGGGGATTACCACTGTATGAAACAAAGACACCACTTTATCTTGGTCTAGTGAGTAGCTGGAGCTGGGTTGCAGATACATGATTAAGACTGTCCCAAAGCAAAGGGTGACCACCATAAAATGGGAAGCACAGGTGGAGAACACTTCGTGGCTTCCCTCAGGGCAATGGTTCTTTGGCATGGCAGTAAAGATGTAGGATAAGAAGAGATAAGCAATAAGAATACTCAGGAGGCATTTGAGTTAATTAAAACTAGCAAAAGCAAAAATGACAACTCACTGGCATGTGTGTTGGAACAGGAGAGGTTCAGGAGGGGTGAAGTATCACAGAAAAAGTGGTTGATGATACTAGAGCAGGAGAAAACCAACTGGAACTTGAAGGCAGTGTGAATGGCAGCATTCTTAAAGCCTGCAAGTTGGTAGCCAACACAAGGATGCCCTCAAGATGGAGAGACATAGTGACTGTATTATGAAAAATTTTGTTGATGTCCTTGAAATGATCATAGCCATCACAGTCAACAGGAAGCCCTCATAACAGCAAAGAAACTAAATATTAATAATAATGATAATTGAGTGACTCATTCACTAAATAAATTGACTGGGTTCTCCACCCAGAAATTTACCTGTGGATTAGGGCAAATGACAGAAGAGTAAGAGAAGTCAATAAGGACCAAGTTACTGAGAAACTGTCTATGGAAATTTGGAGATGAGAATCAAATTTTATTAATGGATTCAGGCCAAGGTTCTCAACCACAGTGATGATATAGATGACTAGAAACACCCCAAAGAGAAAACACTAGCTCTGGAGGATCCATGAATCCCAGCAGAATAAATTCATTTATTGCTGTATGGCTCTTTATAGCTTATTTCAGAATGAAGGATTTATTTGCTAAGATAGCAAAAAAATAAAAACAAGAAAAATATTGTACCCCAAATACCAGGAATATTAAATATTTCATTCCATGCTTAAATAAGATTATTTCTAAGGTATTCTGAGAATATGAATATTAATCTTCCTTATTTTAATATTGAGATAAAAAGAAAATATTCCTTAAATAAACTTAGTAATCTATTTTATTAAAAAATGTGCACATTTCTGGGGGTGCAAGGGAAGTTCAGTGTTAGAATTCTCACCTGCCATGTGGGAGACCCAGGCTTGATTCCCAGCCCATGCACTTCCCAAACTAACAAAGAAACAAACAAACAAAAAAACAAGAAACAAAGCAAAAATTCAATAAATGCTACTGCAATAAAGGGATACTCACATGGAAAAAGAATGAAATGTGACCCACCATACAGCATACAAAAGAAAAAAAATATGCACATTTCTACATGTGTGTGTGTTTTTCCTACATCTGGAGTCATGCTGTCTTTCCCTCTTCACTGAAGCCTGAATAAGATAATTTACTTTAAAAAATATTGAAACTCTGATCCTTTTATCCTTCTGGTTAAAATTCTCCATTGCCAATAAAATTAGTCAAACTGCTTAGAATAACCTTAATTTAGCTGTATATTACCCTATCTCCCAACTTCCCTTCTCCTCCCCTCTCTCCCTCATCCTTCCTCTTCTCTTTTGTATTTCTCTTCCCTTTCCTATTTCTTTCTTTCCTTTTCCTCATTTTCTTCTCCTCCAATCCTTCCCCTTTCTCTCTCTCCCTCTCCCCCACCTCTCTTTCTCCTCCCCAACTATTCTGAACTATATTTTATTACTCTGATTGGATTATGTCCATTGCAACATACCAATATACTGCTATTTTTTCCATCTTAGAAAAAAATATCTTAATCTTATTGCCCTTGTCACCTATCATCCTATTCCTTTACTGCTTGGCAGTAAATTTAATGAAACAGTGAAATATACTTTCTGCACCCAGTTCTTCTTTTCCTGTTTTCTCTTATTTCTTTTACAATCAGGCTTTCCACCCCATTACTCCATTGAAGCTTTGGTCAAAGTCACCAGTGGTCTTTGTCTTGTTAAATCCAGTGTCAATTCTCAGTCCTCATCTTTCTTAACATATCATTGGAATTTAATGCATTAATTGCTTACTTCTCCTTAAAAGGCTTTCTTCTTTTACCTCCTAGAGCAAAGCAGTTTCTGAGTTTTTCATTTACCAGTTTTCTTTGCTTATTCCTTCTTTTTTCCTTCACTTTTCTGTTGGAGTAACTCAGAGCTCATTCTGTTAACCTCTTCTCTTTTCTGCTTACAGTCTTTCCCTTCTTATTAGTCTCCTGGCTTTAAATTCCATCTATTTACTTAAAATTCCTAAATTTATATCTCTAGTGATGACTGCTTTCCCAAACTCTAGACTCACATATGCAATTGCTTACTCACAACTCTACATGACTATCAAACAGAAATTCAGCAAGACAAAATCTGACCTCCTCATAACCCTCAACACATATTATACCCATAGTATTTCCCATCTCAAGTCCATAATAACTTTATGCTTTTGTTCACACAAACAAAAACAAATAAACACTTTTCAGGGGGACTTTTTTCTCTTATCCTTTTCATACATGCCATATCCAGCCCTTTAGTTACTTCTGTTGGCTATATTTTTAAAGTATCTGTATCCACAAGCCACTCCCTTTTTCCTCCCCTCCTAAAACTGTGGCCCAAGCCAACATCATCTTTCACTTAGATTTATACATTAGCCTTATAACTGATCTTTCTATCTTGAAAATCAGCTAAAACCTCACCCTGTGAAATAACCACATTTTAAAATTGTGTAGGCATTCTTTCCATATTCCACTTTTTGCTTATATAATATATACACTCAAATATATTAATATTATATGCACATAGACATAATTTTGCATAATAGGAATAATATTCTGTATGACCTTTATGATCCTCAGTATAATATATATATGTGCATGTGTCTACTAGTGTTTTAAAGAGGAAGGCAGTATTTTGCTTTTCTAACTCGAATTTCTCACCAAGTGCTCATTATTTAGATTAAAATTCAGAGAAATGTTTGGAGTACCCCCACATGTCTGGTGGTACAAGAGGACATTTTATGCATTGTCCTTGGTAGCTTATTCACAAACTAGAATAGAGATAGAATTCTTCTTATATAAATGAAAATTTGTCCTCAAAAATATTAAAGAACTATTCCAAAGTCACAAAACTACCACAAGAGAATAATAGGATGGAGATTGAAAATATAGATCAGTTTGTCAATTTATACATATATTACCACATAACTAACTTTATAATACCTTTCATTGGTCACTAAATTTACCCAGATGTTTTCACACAACACAAAGCTAATTCAGTGTACTTACTTTTCCACACACATACATATATATATATATATATATATATATATATATATATATATATATATATATATATGTATATAATACATGCTAATAAGCTATATGCAAATATTCATGTTAACTAGTCTATAAAATTCTTTCTCTGTTTCTGGTGATTCCAAATCCCTTCTCAAACTATATGTGGTCACAATTTTCTCAGTAATATTAGAAGCAGTATTTCAGACATATTCTATTAAAGATGTGTAGTCTCAATTGCTTGAATGTTTTTTGAGCCTCTCAGAAAATTGTATATCTGAACACTTTAAAATAAAGCAAAACATCCTACCTTTTTTCCTTAAGTCATATTCTTAAGGAAATAGGGATATTTCTTTATAAGTTTAGTTGTGTTTTATTTATTAATTTCTAGAAGAATACAAGTTCTCTGGTTTTTAACAGTGAGATTTACAGATTTGTTGATCATAGAAGTAGCATCAGGAAATCAGGAAAACTAATTTAACAAAGAGTAAAAAATACTGCTTCTGAATACAAGACACAGGGTCAGCCTTACCAACCTGAAATCATTCCCTTGAGATTTAGTCTGCAAAACACTAACAAGTCTAAGGTCTGAAATATGTTAAGAATCCACAATTAAAATGTGCCTTCAATTTTCATTGAGGTAATTGAATTAAATTTTCCCCAATGAAACATTTATACTCTGGAGAGAATTATAAAAAGTATTTCATTGTCCTGAAACTACTAAGCACAGAATTAAACTATGTAGTTCAGAATTCAGCAGCTTCTGCCTCTAAATTTCAGAATTCCAGTTAAAATATGATTTCTGTCATTTCAACTAGAACATGTTTCTCACTTCATTCATTCATTCATTTATTCTTTCAACAGCTATTTAGTGATTTTTAAACATTTTTTATTGGATAAAACTGTCCTATGTACTGGGTAGTGTAGCTAACAACATCAGTCTTGTCCATTCTTTCAAAAAGTTTGTAGTCTGGCTTTGTGGAGAGACAGCTATTGTATGGTGATTAAAAAAAAGTATAATCAAATGCCATGTTTCCCCAACACCTTTCTGATCACAACTTGTAACTTCACATTTACTCACTCCTGTCCACATATGCTTGTTTCCTTGTTTCTCTAAGGAAACAAGGAGGAAGTACCTCAGGGCCTTTGAATTTATTGTGATTATGCTTGGATTTCTCATTTACAGATATTCATATAGCATTATCCTTCTACTCAGGTATTGCTCAAATGTTATTTCCATAGATCTTCTGTAACACCACTGACACCATTTAGCACAACTTTCTGTTTCATTGCCTGCTTTACTTTTCTTCAAAGCACACACATTTTTATGTCAAACACATACACTCACACAAACATAAATGTATATTCACACAAATTGATATATACTTGATATAGAAAATAAATTATTCTCCACTTGAATATGTTTCATGAGATCAGGAACTTTGTTTCCTTACCTGCTACATCTCTAGTACATGGTGCATGCCAGTTATATAGTGAATAGAATTTTAATGACATGAATACATATATAAAGGATTTCCAATTTCTTGCTCCAAGGACATATTACGGAAGTATATCTGTAGAAAAAACATTCATAACTAAACATGGGAAAAGATATTTTAAGCCAATGATAGTAAATATGATGCTAAGGTATAGTTTCTTAGCAGTACAAAAGATCCTATAGTTTTCATTATTTTATAAGTGACTGAGCATGATAAGCAAATAATGAAAGCAAATTTCTTAATCCTTTCATATTGCCAAATTCCCTAGAAACCAAGTTATCAATTCAATGTATGAACCTAGAACTCAGGTCATACAACTCTGGGGATATGAGTTTGTGATTCATTGCAGATTTCTTAGATCACCTAACAAGTGGATGCATATGAAGACTGTTAAGGAATAATCTTTTGGTGTTCCAGGATTTAGAGGTCTGCACAAAGAGGAGGAAGAGCATGCAAATCTAACTAGGAAAAAGTGACCAGTGAGGGAGGAAGCAAACCAAAAGAGTGATCTAGAATTCTAGGAAGAGATGTTTTTAGCTGGATGGGTCAGCTGTGGCAAGTCCTACTAAGAGATTAGATACAATAAGATGGTAAAGTAATTTTCAGATATGGTATATGGAGGTCCTTTGAGTCCTTGACAAGATTATGGTCAGTGGGACAGTGGAACAGAAACACAATTGACATGTTAGAGACTCAATGGAACATGAGGAAGTAATGGCTACACACTGTGCTTTAGAGAAGATTAATTGTAAAGGAGAACAGAGAAGCATTGGTGGCTGGGTGGGGCTTTCAGTCTAGAAAATTATTAAGAAAGGTGATACTAGACCATTTTTGTAAACAAATGAGGATTTTCCTGCAGAATTGGAGAAAAAAATGGTTGGGAAGAATACAAATATAATTTCAGAAGTAAATTCTACAGAAAACTCCAAGGAAGTGGAAGAGCTGCTCAAAGATAGAAATAAGGACACATTATCAATTTCGAAAAGAGGGAAGGAAATATAAATATTTAAAGGTGGGTGAACTTCTCTGATTACTTCTATTTTTGGAGGGGGGTGAAATGTGAGGCAAGATCAAGGGCACAGAGGGAATGCTGGGGAATTTTCTCTAATTGTAATATGCAGCTTTGGTGAAGGACCAGGGCAAAGGAATAAGTTTAAATAAAGTTGGGCTACTTTCAGAAGAGTAAAATGGAGGGTAAGTGGAACAATGGATTTGAGGATGATTATGTGAGTGATTATATGATAGACTGTGAAAATCTCAGCTGAGCAGTGAATGAAATGTGGGTATGACAATAGTGATGATTAATAATAAAGTGCCATTTTTCTTAGATTTGTGATAAACGTTGTTAAAAGATAAGTATTATAGTAGATGAGTTAGAAGCAAAGGGGGAATGAATACAGATGTGAACCACAGGAGAGTTTCAGGTGTCTTTGAGAGAAACCTTGGTGAGTGTGGGAATTATGGGGAGATGAGGAGACTCCTTGTACAGTTTACAGGAAAGCAGGATGGGCAGGATGAAATAACTCCTCTTTTGGGGACTCACTTTTTTATTCAGGTGTAAAGGGGCTTGCAGAGTATTGCTGTTCTTGCTCACAAATGTTCTCCCTCATGGGTGTTGGAAAGGGGAAAAATAGTGAACAGCCATTATATTTAGTAGTTTATGAAGTATACTCAAATGATTACTTAGACCACCTCCACCATGCAATCTCACCCAAGAAGGCTTTTATTTCTCTGTTCCAAATTTGCAACCCCTCAGTCCACTACAATGAGCAATCAGTAAATCATTTGATTGACAATAGTTTATTGAAATCTATGTGCAACCTTGGGAGGGGGAAAGATTAAAAGTTAAAGTACAATAATTACTATTCTTGCAATATTACAATTAATTCATAAAGCCAGTAAGTTATTCCTCCAGTATTCTCTGCTTCTCATATTAATATAATGTCTGATAAAACTCTTTCTTGTGTGTTATTTGATGTTCTAGACATCCATATAAGTTTGATAATTGTTATCTGTATTAGATGATGTGGTATACTGCACAGGTTTTCTCTTCCAGATTGAAGTATTGAATTGTTATTTCCCCAGCGGCCAGGTATGTCAGCAACTGATAGTTCACAGGTGAGTTCCTCTTTGGAAACTGCCCCTGCTGAGAGGAATTGCCTTGTCCAATATCCTCCCCTCTAAGAGAATATCCCACATGCAAAGCTGGGTAAGAACAAATATCTGACACTTTAATCACAATTTGAGAATCTCTGAAGGGCTGTCTCAAGCTCCAGAGCTCCATGTGAGATTACCTGAATCTTCTGTGGCAACATCATCACAATTCCACTTCTGTCCAATGCTGCTTCTCTCACCCCTTTATAGGTACTGTTTCTCTGTGCACTCTCCAGTAAACTTCCTACATATAAACGTCTGTCTCAGAGTCTATTTGCCTGGAGCCCAACCAAAGACACTAAATTACATACAATGATACTGACATCAACATAACTAAATGTTGGAGTTGTAGCTTAAATACAGTTCTGCCAATTCCAAATGTTTTGATATCCAACCTGTATTCATTCATCAGATAGGCCCATATATATATATATTTCAAGATGCTAGGAGACTAAACAATACAAAAAATTTTCAATCTTTCACCTTGACACAAGTAAAAGATTCCATGAAAGGTCAAAATTATTAAGAAATTGTAATTTCTTATACATAACAGAATGGGATTTACAGTATGTGTTTCTGTAAGGGTTTCTTTAGGGCTTCTTTTGCATCTTTATTTCTCAAACTGTAGATGAGGGGATTTAGCAAAGGGATGACCACTGTATAAAAGACAGAGAAAACCTTATCCTGCTCCATTGAGTAGGCTAGAGGTAGGGCACAGATACATGAAGAGAATTGTCCCAAAGAATATGGTGACAGCCATAAGGTGGGAAGCACAGGTGGAGAAGGCTTATTGCCTGCCTTCTGGTGATGGCATCCTCAAGATGGCAATGAGGATGCATAAGTAGGATGTGAGGACGATCATAACACAGTTGACAACATTAAAACTGGAGAAAGCCATGATGACAATGCCATTGATGTAGGTGTCAGAGCAAGAAACTTTGAGCAGAGGTGGTGTGTCACAGTAGAAATGGTTGATCCTATTAGAGTTACAAAAGGACAATCTGAAAGTCATCCCTGTGTGAATGGATGCATTTCCAAAGCCTTCTAGGAATGAGGTAGCCACCAGCAAGAAGCAAGTTCTCTCTGACATGAGAACAGGGTAGAACAGGGGGCTCCAAATGGCTGCATGGTGGTCATATGCCATCATGGTCAGCAAGAAGCACTTAGTCCCCAGGAAGTAGCCAAAAAAGTAGAACTGGGCAGCACATCCATTGAAAGAAATCACCTTATTCTCAGCTACAAGGTTCACTAGCATCTTAGGAGTGACAGAAGAATAAGAGGCATCAACAAAGGAGAGCCTGCTGAGAAAGTAGTACATGGGGGTGTGGAGACAGTGGTCAATTTTAATCAACATGATCATTCCCAAATTACCCACCAGCGTTGTCATGTAGATTGGCAGAAACAATCCAAATAGGATAGTTTGTAGATCTGGGTTCTCTGAGAGTCCTAACAGGATAAATTCTGTCACTTCTGTTTGATTCTTGCTTTGAATCTCTTTCATATATCTGTTCATTTGAGCTGGGGTAAAGGAAAAGATAGAAGCTGACATTTGGTTATGGAAGTGCCATAAACAAAATTTTACAATGTATACCCATACATATTCTAACAGAAGAGCATAAAGTGAAAAGTAATGAACTTGATGTCAACTCACAAACCCTATATCTGAGTACTAACTAATTTTCTTAGCAAGTGTCTGAGTATTAATCACAAACTGACATTCCCTCTGGCATTAACCATTTATTGAATAATAACAAGGGCTTAAGATAGAATTCTCACCATTAGGTATAAAAAATAAATCAAGTGTAATGTTAGCATTACACTTTTAGATGTAAGTTCTGGTGAAAGATGATGGAATGAACTTAGGCCACTGAATATTCCTTTGTAGTACTAATATAATTCACTTAAAAATTAAAAGTTAGAAAAATTAATGAACAGTGTCAAGGGAAAGAGCTGAATCTCTTAGGGAGGTTTAAAAAATTGCAAAAATTGATGGTCAAGGAAATATGAAACTGTGCAGCTATTATGATTCCAAGCCATCCCACTTTCCCAGAATCATTATCTGTAGGGAAAAAAAAACAATGTCAGTAAAACCCTGAGAATTTTCAATAATTTGATATTTAGAGAACCTGGTGGTAAGAGTGAGTAGACCTCCCCAACCCAGAAAAGGGTAATGGAATTTACCTAGATAGTGAAAACTCCTGACACCAAGTTTCCTAATATCACTAAAGAAACCAGAAGCACAACAGCAGCATTGGAAATTTTCCAGGCATCATACTAAATTGGGGAATAGTTTAATTCCAGGTAATCCAAATGGAGATAAAATTCATCTCTGATAAGGAGTAATGAACCCTGATACAGGATGAAAAAGAAATCTTAGAATAGATGAAGAGTTTAAATCTTCAAGTGAAAGTATGGACAGCAGTTCCTGTGGAATTCTTTTCCATTTCCACTCCAGTCTCTCATTCCTTCCATGGCCTTAAACTGTGGAGCAGTAGTTAAAACTAGTAGATAAACCCTCAAATTATAACTCAAAAGTTTAAAAAAGTGCTAAAAAAATCTACTATTACTCACAGCAGGGAGTCATTTGATACTGTCTGAAATTGAAATATGGGACTAAAGTAGATTGATACCTTTGCTAATATTGGAGATAAAGGATCTACTGGACACAGCTGGGGAGAAGGGTGGGCAGTGACTAGTTCCATTCTCCACAGAAATGTCTACACATGCTCTGTGCCACCTAGTTTCCAAAGGGATATGGGCTTGATAGACTCATCTATAGCAAAAGCTAGAGAGTACAATAAAACTTTCAAAGTGCCATATCATCCATTGTCTTATGTGAGCACCACCACAAATCAGTGAAGAATATAAGCAGGTATAATCTTAAGTCAAATGATGTATGTAGATTTCTCAGTTAGTCAGTGGTAAATCCTGGGTTAATGCATAAGTCTCCTCCTCCTCCTTCTCCTTCTCCTTCTTCTCCTTCTCCTTCTCCTCCTTCTTCTTCTTAATTTTGCTTTAAAAGTCCCCAAATTTACAAACACCGTACACTCACTGTGCTGGTTTGAATCTGGTATGTACCCTAGAAAGGCTGTGTTCTTTTAATCCATTCTTGTGGCAGCAGAATTTTTAATTTGTTTTTTTTTTCCATGGAGAGGTGATGTACCCAATTCCTGGTGGGTCTTAATTCTCTTACTTAATCCTCTATGAAGAGAATAAAGACAGAAAACACAAAGAGACAGGTACATAGAGCAGAGAGATGAAGTCAAGTGAAGAAGAGAAACACCCTGGAGACACTAAAAGAAGACTCACAAGAAAGCTCAGAGAGGTGTCCCTTGAGGAAAAAACAAGGATGCAAGGAACCTAAAAGCAATTGAACCTGGGAAGAAAGGACCATCAGACACCTTCCCATGTGACAGAGGAAACCCAGAAGCCATCAGCCTTTCTTCATAGAAGGTATACTCCTATTGATGAGTTAATTTGGACATTTCCATGGCCTTGGAACTGTAAATTTGTAACCTAATAAAATTCTATTGGAAAAAGCAATCCATTTCTGATACACTGCATTCCAAGAGCTTTAACAAACTAAAACACCCACTAAGTACCAACTCACCCTTTCCTCTTCCTCTCATCCCCTGATAACCTCAAATCTACTTTGTGTCTCCATGAATTTGCCTTTTTTTCATATAAGTGAAATATTGCAGTGTTTGTCTTTATGTGTCTTGCTTATTAGACTCAGTATTATGTTTCCAATGTCTATCCATGTTGTAGCATGCATCAAAATATCATTCCTTCTTATGGCTGTACACGTTGGTGTACATGTTTGAGTCTCTGTTTTCAAAGTCTTTAGTACAAGAAGTAGAATTTCTGGGACATATGGCAATTCTATATTTAAGTGTAAAAAGAACTGCCATGCTGCTTTCCACTTTGTACCATTTTATATTCCCGAATATTTGTCTCTTGGAGTTAAGTCATTTGCTGTTTTTCAATACCATAGTGCCTTCTTGTGGTGGTATGAAGCTCAATGTACCCCAGAAACACATGGTCTTTAACTTTAATCCATTCCTGTGAATGTGGATCTATTGTAAATTGGACCTTTTGATGAGGCTACTTCAGGTAAGGTATGTCGCACCTCAATCAGGATGTGTTTTAATCCTATTAATGGAGTCCTTTATAAGAAAATGAAATTAAGACAGACTGGTAGAAAGCCACAGGAAGTAAGAAGCTGAAGGTCAATGGAACTTGGAAGAGAAGAGGAGAGACCAAGAGATGCTACCATGTGCTTTGCCATGAGGCAGAGGATCTAAGAATCACAGGCAGCATTTTGCTTGCATTATTTTATTTAAATTTTCTGGAATCGGTAGTGTTATTATTCCCTTTTGACAGATGGCAAATGTGAGGTACAAAGAGTAAGCTTGCCATATGAAATACCTAGAATAAACAAAGTCATAGAGACAAAAAGTAGATTACAGACTATCAAGAGCAGGGGGGTGTGTGATATGGGGAGTCATTACCAATTGGGTACAGCATTTCTGTTTGAGGTGATGAAAAAGTAGACAACATTGGGAATTCAATATCATTGAGTTTTACAATAGAAAATGGTTAGTATCAGAAATGTTAAGTTGTATATCTGTTACTAAAATAAAAAGCTAAAAAAATAATTTGCCTAAAGTCATAAAGTTAAGCTGAGTTCATACTTCATATTCTCTTAATATTTGAGATCATTTTGAATGACACCCTTAATTCATAGATGAAAGAATTAATAAATAGAGAACTAAATCTCATAATGCTCAGAGCTCTATTAATACTCTAGAATATATTTAGTAAAAGAAAATACAGCCACATATCCTCTGAAGTGAAAAAGTGATTGCAGTTGTTGGAAAATGTCTTTTCTAGAACTCACATTGATTTATTTGTAATGTTAATGTAATACCATTTTTTAATGTCTGGTGCTGTCAATTGTACACTTTCATCACCCCTGTTTACAATATATCTTCTTCTACCTTAATTTTATAGTCAACTCTGTAACCCAGAGATTATCTGAGTTTTCATTTTCTGTGAGTTTCTGAAAGTAGTAGCAGACTTTTTTGAGATCTTTTTAAGTGTTTCAAAACAGTCTTAAAATTCATGTTATTTACTACTGCTTACATTTCTCTTAATGTTTCACAAATCTTCTAAGAATAAAAATGGACTGAGCATTTAATTAACATATTTTTTAGCTACATAGTGCTCTTGGGATTTTGTTTCAATTGTGGTTATGGGAATTAATAAGAGTGTGATTTTTTTGTGTGTCATTAAGTTATATGGACAACATCTTTTATATCTTCTACTTACCTCTTGTAACTGTTTTTCTCCTTTTTCCCTTTGCTTGTTCCTTTTCAATGCTTAAATTCATGAAAAAAAAGCAAAAATGGAAAAAACTCATTTTAGAGAACACACTAACTGTAATTCTTCCAAGTTAAGCAGTTGATGTAGTTAGAATATACCTTAGAGGAAGCTGTTCATTATATAGATAGGAACTAGATAGGAAAACTGAAGCCCTTCACAACTTCTTCTTCATATGAAAGTTATTCTGCATTTCTGCATTATTCCACAGAAACCCTGCATTCCTTTAGGAGAGATATCTTCTCTCTTTTACCTTTCTTTAAAGACAAGTAGCTCAATTTCTTAAATCAGAGTAAAATACATTTCAAACTATAGAATAGATTGCTGTGGTGCAGCTGTAATATTGCCCACAACAACTTCTAATTGTAGGGTTCCTACACTGGACTCTGGAGGAAATATCCTGATTTATTACAAATAAGCTATATAGCATGTTCTCTGGTCTCTGAGGAAGCAGCGCTCATGTCACCTCAGGAGGATGACTCATTTCTTCCTTCTGAACTAAGGACTTATTATTTTTTGTATTTTTCTCCTTCACCTTTGGAACACCTAGGCCCAGTGGAGAATGGATTTTCAGACCTGATTGCTACCATTAAACATCCTTTTACTGTCTCTCTGGGTAGTTAGTGATTTTTGCTCCTTGAGGGAATTGAAAGAATCAACACACAATAGCAGATTCCCTCAACCTGTGGTCCCACTGCCTATAAAGGATATGTGTACTATAAGAAAATGTGTGATCTGAATTAAGATGGAGAGATCAGCACTGTTTTCACTGGAACCTTGTCATAACCCACTGATTATGATTTGCTTATTCCACTGTGTCTTTCTGCGTCTCCACTTTCACATATCTAAGTGGCAATTCTAATGCCTACCTCAAGGGTGACTCAGGAGATAAAATAAAATGATGAATATGAATTATTGAGCTCAATGTCTGGAATATACACATGATTAATAAACAAGAACATAATCCACTATCATATTCTTTCTTACTCTCCAGAATAAGAAATGACTACCAACCAGTAGAGCCTAGATTCTGACTTAGTAGGGGCTCCATTGACCAAATGCGTCTTTCATGTAAGAGAAACAGAATCTGAAATTGAGATGTGCAAATATCTGAAGATCATTCCAATTAAGTATACCACTTTGAGGAAATACTCACTCTAATTTGCTTTTCTGTACCATGAATTAATGTATCTTGAGCTAGATGCAGGGAGACATGAAGATGTATTGCTTCATCTGCAGCAATTCAGAAAATTGAAGTATTATACATTATTTTTGCTGTCTCATCTTTTGTATTTTATTTGTTTCTTTTCAGTAAGGAAAATACAGTGGGTTCTTATCAACACAAAGTCTGAATCATAATTGGCACACAATGAAGATTTATTTAATAATCAATCACCCTTTTTCATCTAAGTGTGAATTAGTTGTTATATGGGAACAGACTTGATGAATTACATCAGACTGAGATTTGCATAAAGAGAGTGTGAATTGAGGTTGGAAAAATGGTGACAGGGCACTAAGATCATTGGGAGGGACACAGAAGAGAAGGAATCTATGTAATAGCAAAGTGAGAGTAAGACCACTGGACCACAAAGGTGTGATTGGAATGTGAACAGGATCAGTGGTAGGGTCTAGTGAGCCCCAGGTTATGATGCAAGATACCCCAGAGATCTCTTACAATGAGCAGAGAACCTATTTCTAATCCCATGTTGCATCATTCAAAGAAGCATCAGACATGTGAAGCTGTATCACCCTGCCACTAGTATTATGACCATAAGAACTAGAAATGCTATGTGATCTCCATGGAGAATTCTGATAATTCAGTGACATTCAGCCTAAGGAACTTGGTATAATGAGATGCACCACTGAAGGTTAAGTTGCAATGAACCCTTCTTGAGTACCATGATTCTCTAAAGCCAAATAAACAAGCCACAAGGATTTATTGAGCAACTAATTGAGGGAATACTAGCTTATAAAGATATGACCTCGGTTCTAGAGGAGCTTACAAATGGTCAGTGAAAAGATAGAGGCAGCATTTTAAATAATAGAGAAAACCAGTTCAGCCAATGTTCTACCTGGTCATAAATAGAGAAAACTAAGGATAAATAATTATAGCAGCCTATATTAATTGAGCATGCACTACTTGCCAAGTCTCCTCAGCATACATATTTTAAAAAATATTTATAAAGAACTTCCATCACAGATAAGTAAACTGGGTTTCTAAGAATTAATCAGCATGTCCAAATAGCTAATACAGATCAGAACTCAGCTTGCACAGTTTTTCCTGATTCCAGAATATGAATTGCTAACTATTTTGTGTTTCTGCACCCAAAAAGTGATTAAAAGAAGTCTTAAAAATGTTCTTTTGCATTAAATATGTGTAACACATAAACTGTAACAATGGTTAATGTTGATATACTAAAAGGAAAAGGATGGACAAATTTGCTAATTCAGCAGTTGTGTGTGGTATCCTTGGGTGTAATGGTTGCTAGGAAAAGTATTAAATCAGAAGTATTAGTAGTGGAAATGTGGGGTGGCCAAATGTCCACCTTAGTGATTTATATATCACCCCTTACTTGAGAAAACTAACTAATTAAGAAAAATTATTTAATATCAGAAAGCTACAGTTTAAAGAGATCTCAGTTGACTAGCGTTTTCCTATGATGACATTATGGAAATGTGTGGGTGTCACATGATGGTGGTATGCTATAAGATTTACTGGGGGCTGTAGCAAGGGCTTAAAAGCCATACAAATTGCAATGCAATCTCTAACCACAAAGAATTATCCATGTCCCACAGGACTGTCACATATTCTGCTAGTTATATATGGACTTGATAGGATTATCTAAGCCTTGACTCTACCTCCATTTTACATGTAAACATAATTTACATATTAACACAGTGCATTATTTCACAAATTTTACATATAACAAACTTGCCACACATACAGCTCTTAAGTAACTCAAGGGAAAATCAAGAACTATTCAGCATTTTTGAACTGATATCATGAACAAGAAAGATGCAAGATTGGTTGAGGGTCCTAGATAACACACAAATATTGATTGCATTTTTAACTGTCACATTTATGGAGAAATCATGTACCTATGCAAGCAGCCATGTCTAATCAATTAGTTACTAAATACATATTATGGTATTGTAATTACTTTCTTTGGCCAGTGTAAAATGTGAGTGCAATTGAACCAACCATGCATTAAAAATATAAGAAAAACTACACAGAAAAGGAAGAGCTTAGTAAATTATAAAAATATGAAATTAACTGTGTGGCTATAGGAAAGCTAATTAATTCTCTCTCATTCCCTTTATCTGTAAATCAGAGACTCATTTCATCTGAAATCAGAGACAATATAATTATGATTAGAGGATTCAATTGAATCACATAAGTGAAGGTGCCCCACTGAATCACAAGGGAATAAAAAGTCTCAAGAGATGCACTTTCATTACTCTGGCTAGTTTGTCTTGCATAGTTTGTCTTGTAAATCATCTAGTTTGCAAGGGCTTTCAAGCATTAGCAAAATATATTTCTCAGTGATCACAAAATCACATCCAGTAGGCAGCTTTAGGGTGGGCAAAGCAATCAATGCTGCTTCTGAGTGATTGCATCACCTCAACTGAAGTGTCTGAAAAGATTTCCCTTGTGTTTTCTTCTTTTGTCATTAAGATGAAAAGAAAAGAGTGTAATCTTTAGGGTATGGAGATAATCAAAGCTTTAAGTATCCTGTAGAGACTCAAATGTAGAAAGCATTTCATCATATTTCTTTTGGTGATTGAATGCAACTCTGAGACTTATATACCTTCCACACACAGGAGTAAGGGTGGAATAACAAGTAGGTCAGAGACAACTACAGAAGCATTTTGCCAACTTTGGATTCTTCTTAGGATATTTGTTCAGTATACCCAATCAAGAGAAGAAGAGATATTCAATGTTTCACTAATGGGCAGAGAACAGGTCAGGTCATGGCTTGATATTTGGGAGAAAAAGGGAAAGAGTTGTGACCTTGGGGAGGTGGCACATTATAGGACCCAGTACTTCTTTACTTCTTTGAGTATGACTTCTGCTTGGTGCCAGGTCCATGCCATTTTAGCATTTCAAAAGGATACCTTAGCAATGGGCTTGGCTTTTGGGAATCCTATAGCAAGTTTGGATTCAGAGAATGCGAGAATTTGAAGTTTCCACAGAGTCAGAGAATCTGTATTTTCCACTCCATCCATCTCAGAGTTAAGGAAGCTACATACAGTGCAGCAAATCACCAATACCACAAAGTGTTAGTGACAGAAACAGAGCTGGAACCTGAAGTTCCAGACTCTTACCCTAGTATTTTTTTCATAAAGCCATGAAAAAGCAGGAGATACTTAGAAATCTGAAATATATTGGACCTGTGTTTATTTCTACAGGAAGATACCTTTGCTGATCTTCTATCAAATATTTGAGTTCATTGGAATTAGCTTATTTATGTCTATCATTTTTTTCAATAGTCAGATAGATAGCTGAATTTTTACTACATTATACTAAACAGGAAATTGTGAACATTTTCTTTTGCCAATCCTGGGTTTTGAATTTTGTAGTTTCTTCTCTACTCATTTTATTATTTAATGGGAGTATTGTAGAAGTAATAGTGTATCTTTCCTACAGGTTATAGATGTCAATGTTACCTCTGTGGCAAAAGCATGACACCTCTTTTATCTAGGAGATATGAGAGCACATCATCTACTGCATAAAAACATCTATGCTAACATACAATTGCCAGGAGCACTAAGCACCTAGCACATGCAGTCACTGAATTCAGCATTATATATATATACTAATTAATATGTGTATATTATAACAAATTTTTACATAAAGTTGCTAAAATAAAATTATTAACCGTATTTAATAGGTAAGAAACTGAGACTCCAAAAAGGTAAGTAACATGCTAGAAATCACTGAAGATAAATCACACAGCCTTGATTTGTCTGCTCACAATAAAACAGCAGAAAGCAGGATGTTTTGTGATTGGTGAAGAACCTTATCATAAACTGCCTCATTTAACCAGCACCTGGAATCTAAGGAAGAAGAGAATAATGTTACAATCACATTTTCCAGTTGAATGAAATGAATTGGCCAGCACATACTCAGTTCAGCTGTAGAGCAGATTCCTGACTCCTGGAGTTGGATTTGTACCAGGCATCTCATGGTTTTCTCACTGCTGCAGTTTGATATCACACCTGCATTTTCAATATTGATTTTTGGGTCTGTTTCCTCATCTATTAAATGATCAGTTTGGGTGAGCTGTCCTAGGTTTAACGATAGGGTTGTTTCTCTCCCAGTACAATAGGAAAAAAAGTAGGCAATTGAGGAATTTCTTTCTGTAACTTTTTCCCCTGAAGTGTAATTTTCACATTGCTTTGTGAGGCAGTGGTGGGAAAAGAAACCATCAGAGCACTAAATGGGAAACTAACAGTCCTATACTCAGTGGTTGATTCTGCAACTTACTTATTGAGTGATATTGCAAGTTCTCCTTGTATGATGCATTTTTTCTTCAACAAACTTACCTATGAAATGATATCTGCATTTGCATGCAGTGAGAATGAGCTGAATTAGGAGGGACCAGTAGTTTGTTATTTTTATCATTTAACAGCTTTTTTGGAGGTATAATGAACATGCAATAAATTGCACATATTAAAGTACACAATTTGATAGGTTTTGTTATATGAAAAATCCATGAAATCATCACCTTAAAGTATTGATCTTATGCATCATCCCCCCAAATTTCCTCATACCTGTTTGTAATTTCTCTCTCCTATTCCCCTTCACACATCCATTCCCCAGGCAATGACTGATGTGCTTTCTCTCACTCCCTACTAACTTGCATTCTTAAAGTTTTATGAATGGAATTATATCATGTATATACCTTTATATATGGCTTTTTTAAACAAACAATGGCATAATTGTTTTGAGAGTCATCACATATCCAGAATGATGCATCTATCAAAAGTTAATTTTTAAATTGCTGAGTAGTATTCCCTTTGATGGCCATGATTTGTCACCTATGAATGAGAATTTGGTCAGTTTTCCATTTGGGCCTATTAAAAAACAGCTAAACATTTGGCTGTTGTCTATATTAAAATGAGCATTTGTATATAAGTCTTATATGGACATGTGCTTTCTTTTATTTTGGCTAAGAGTCTAAGAGTGGTGTGGTTGGGCCATAAGGTGGACAGCTGCATGTTTGATTTTATAAGAAACTGCCAAAGCATGTTCCAAAGCAATTTTACCATTTTATTTTACATTCCCACCAAATAGTGAGGGAAGTCCCAGTCCATCAACTTCTTTATCAATACTTGATATATCACTTTTTTAAAATCTATTCATTCTAATAAATATGTGGTAATAATTGTGATTTTAATGTGAATTACCTTAAAAACTAATGGTGTTGAGGATCACGTATTTATTTGTGACACATATATCCTCTTTGATTAAGTGTTTAAATCTTTGGCCCATTCTCATTGGGCTGTCAGTTTTCTTATTTTTCAGACTTTAATAATCAATCCTTTAACAGAAATATACTTTCTCTTGGGATCTAATTTGTCTTTTCATTCTTTGTCTCTATGCAACATGATATGCATATTCGTAACATTAAGAATGAATTAAACAGGAATAAACATAAAAACTTTTAACTGGTAAGCTCTTGGACCAATATATGTTGTTATTTATTTATTAGAATCCATTTTTTATGGCTGATTATATTCCATGTAAATTTAAAATCTGAGGATCCTACTTATAACCACTCTAGAACTTAAAGTGTCTTATTATGAATGGCCACATTTCTGTGAAAGACATATAAAATACTTCTCCACTTTCTTGTATGCGGCAGCAAACTATTTAAAGCAATTATAGTTTAACTTCTCCCTTCAACTTTAGATATGAAGTACTACTCATTTATAAGTTATTTTTCCCCCACTTCTCTCTAAGAAATCTTGCAGTGGGGCCAGGTAATCATAAAATGGAAGACAGACTTAAGAAATACATGCTCCTCTGTGACCACAGCAATGGACAACCCTTTCTCTACTCTCTCCTGAATGAGGGCTCCTTTAAACTTATCTGTTAGCTGATCTATACAAAGGCCCATTGGTTAGGTAACTGAATGTTCCCAAAGACACAACTGCATCTTCACACTAATTATGCATGATGTGTGACCACTGAGTGCTTGCAAAAATCAAGGAAACCTAGAGAACGGGTTCCATGTTCATGCATATGATAGTCAAAGCAGGAAAGGAAAGGCAAACACAAAAATAAAAATTTGACCACCATAAAATCATGTCTACATGGAACACAATAAAGTGTAGTGAACTCTGGGGTCTGACAGACCAACTATATGGTTTATTGGCTATTAACTTTGGTGGTTACTTAATATCTAGCCTTCATTTATTTTTCACATGTGAAATGGGAGTAATGATGACACTTACCTCATTCTCATGAGGATGAAATTCTGCAGTGCCTGTAAAACATGCAACAAAAGTCCAGCAAGTACTTAGTGTTCAATAAGTCCTTCTTTTTTCTGTTTTTTTTTTTTATTTTGCCTGGGTCTCTGGCATGGCAGGTGAGAACTCTGCCATTGAGCCACCATGGCCTGCCCAATTCCTGACTTTTTAAAAAAATATTATTATACTTTTGATATATTTCTCACCCTCTCCTGTAAGTATTTCATTTTCTGTCTATGGATGTGTAATGTGTTATACTTTGAAACTCATTTTGTGCTTCCTTTCTATACCTACCTGAAATGAGAGTTAACATTTATATATTATCTGAATTCATCATTGTTTTGTTTTAGAAAGAAGTAAAGAATGCCGTAAATAACCCTTCTTTACTAATTAATAAAATGGATAATTGCACAGACCTGGTCAAGCATCTGATGCCTGATAAATGACCTCACAGCACCAAGGAGATTATAAAATCCTAACTTTATATCCCCAATAATAACTTCATTTTTAATGGGCCAATGGAGAAGACATACGACCATCACCTTCACCAAAATCATTTGAATTGCCCTACTGATCACAGAATCTTTTCACTGGCAGGATTTTTAAGAACCACCCCAAACAAAGCCTTCACTTACTTAGAATTATAAACAATTATTACAATATCTCTGGTTGATTTTTTTATCTTTAGTTGACTATTTATAGTGATAGGGAACTTAACTACCATCATCAATAAATCAAATCAAGGCAACCATGAAACTGAAGAGATGGATAAAGGAAACCACTCAGTGGTGACTGAATTCATTTTTTTTTATTTTTATTAATTAACAGAAAAAAAGAAATTAACCCAACATTTAGAAATCATACCATTCTACATATGCAATCAGTAATTCTTAACATCATCACATAGATGCATGATCATCGTTTCTTAGTACATTTGCATCGGTTTAGAAGAACTAGCAACACAACCGAAAAAGATATAGAATGTTAATATAGAGAAAAAAATAAAAGTAATAATAGTAAGAACAAAACAAAACAAAACAAAACAAAAACCTATAGCTCAGATGCAGCTTCATTCAGTGTTTTAACATGATTACTTTACAATTAGGTATTATTGTGCTGTCCATTTTTGAGTTTTTGTATCTAATCCTGTTGCACAGTCTGTATCCCATCAGCTGCAATTACCCATTATCTTACCCTGTTTCTAACTCCTGCTGAACTCTGATACCAATGACATATTCCAAGTTTATTCTCGAATGTCAATTCACATCATTGGGACCATACAGTATTTGTCTTTTAGTTTTTGGCTAGACTCACTCAGCATAATGTTCTCTAGGTCCATCCATGTTATCACATGCTTCATAAGTTTATCCTGTCTTAAAGCTGCATAATATTCCATCGTATGTATATACCACAGTTTGTTTAGCCACTCGTCTGTTGATGGACATTTTGGGTGTTTCCATCTCTTTGCAATTGTAAATAACGCTGCTATAAACATTGGTGTGCAAATGTCCGTTTGAGTTTTTGCCCTTAATTCCTTTGAGTAGATTCCCAGCAATGGTATTGCTGGGTCATATGGCAATTCTATATTCAGCTTTTTGAGGAACCGCCAAACTGCCTTCCACAGTGGTTGCACCATTTGACATTCCCACCAACAGTGTATAAGTGTGCCTCTTTCACCGCATCCTCTCCAGCACTTGTCATTTTCTGTTTTGTTGATAATGGCCATTCTGGTGGGTGTGAGATGATATCTCATTGTGGTTTTGATTTGCATTTCTCTAATGGCCAGGGACATTGAGCATCTCTTCATGTGCCTTTTGGCCATTTGTATTGCCTCCTCTGAGAGGTGTCTATTCAAGTCTTTTTCCCATTTTGTAATTGGGTTGGCTGTCTTTTTGTTGTTGAGTTGAACAATCTCATTATAAATTCCGGATACTAGACCTTTATCTGATATGTCGTTTCCAAATATTGATTCCCATTGTGTAGGCTGTCTTTCTACTTTCTTGATGAAGTTCTTTGATGCACAAAAGTGTTGAATTTTGAGGACCTCCCATTTATTTATTTCCTTCTTCAGTGCTCTTGCTTTAGGTTTAAGGTCCATAAAACTGCCTCCAATTGTAAGATTCATAAGATAGCTCCCTACATTTTCCTCTAACTGTTTTATGGTCTTAGACCTAATGTTTAGATCTTTGATCCATTTTGAGTTAACTTTTGTGTAGGGTGTGAGATGTGGGTCTTCTTTCATTCTTTTGCATATGGATATCCAGTTCTCTAGGCACCATTTATTGAAGAGACTGTTCTGTCCCAGGTGAGTTGGCTTGACTGCCTTATCAAAGATCAAATGTCCATAGATGAGAGGGTCTATATCTGAGCATTCTATTCGATTCCATTGGTCGATATATCTATCTTTATGCCAATACCATGCTGTTTTGACCACTGTGGCTTCATAATAGGCCTTAAAGTCAGGCAGTGCAAGACCTCCAGCTTCGTTTTTTTTCCTCAAGATGTTTTTAGCAATTCGGGGCACCCTGCCCTTCCAGATAAATTTGCTTATTGGTTTTTCTATTTCTGAAAAATAAGACTGGTATTGCATTGAATCTGTAAATCAATTTAGGTAGGATTGACATCTTAACTATATTTAGTCTTCCAACCCATGAACACGGTATGCCTTTCCATCTATTTAGGTCTTCTGTGATTTCTTTTAACAGTTTTTTGTAGTTTTCTTTATATAGGTTTTTTGTCTCTTTAGTTAAATTTATTCCTAGCTATTTTATTCTTTTAGTTGCAATTGTAAATGGGATTCGTTTCTTGATTTCCCCCTCCGCTTGTTCATTACTAGTGTATAGAAATGCTGCAGGTTTTTGAATGTTGATCTTGTAACCTGCTACTTTGCTGTACTCATTTATTAGCTCTAGTAGTTTTGTTGTGGATTTTTCCGGGTTTTCGACATATAGTATCATATCGTCTGCAAACAGTGATAGTTTTACTTCTTCCTTTCCAATTTTGATGCCTTGTATTTCTTTTTCTTGTCTAATTGCTCTGGCTAGAACCTCCAACACAATGTTGAATAATAGTGGTGATAGTGGACATCCTTGTCTTGTTCCTGATCTTAGGGGGAAAGTTTTCAATTTTTCCCCATTGAGGATGATATTAGCTGTGGGTTTTTCATATATTCCCTCTATCATTTTAAGGAAGTTCCCTTGTATTCCTATCTTTTGAAGTGTTTTCAACAGGAAAGGATGTTGAATCTTGTCAAATGCCTTCTCTGCATCGATTGAGATGATCATGTGATTTTTCTGCTTTGATTTGTTGATATGGTGTATTACATTAATTGATTTTCTTATGTTGAACCATCCTTGCATACCTAGGATGAATCCTACTTGGTCATGATGTATAATTCTTTTAATGTGTTGTTGGATACGGTTTGCTAGAATTTTATTGAGGATTTTTGCATCTATATTCATTAGAGAGATTGGTCTGTAGTTTTCTTTTTTTGTAATATCTTTGCCTGGTTTTGGTATGAGGGTGATGTTGGCTTCATAGAATGAATTAGGTAGTTTTCCCTCCACTTCGATTTTTTTTGAAGAGTTTGAGGAGAGTTGGTACTAATTCTTTCTGGAACGTTTGGTAGAATTCACATGTGAAGCCATCTGGTCCTGGACTTTTCTTTTTAGGAAGCTTTTGAATGACTAATTCAATTTCTTTACTTGTGATTGGTTTGTTGAGATCATCTATTTCTTCTTGAGTCAAAGTTGGTTGTTCATGTCTTTCCAGGAACCCGTCCATTTCATCTAAATTGTTGTATTTATTAGCGTAAAGTTGTTCATAGTATCCTGTTATTACCTCCTTTATTTCTGTGAGGTCAGTAATGTCTCCTCTTCCATTTCTGATCTTATTTATTTGCATCCTCTCTCTTCTTCTTTTTGTCAATCTTGATAAGGACCCATCAATCTTATTGATTTTCTCATAGAACCAACTTCTGGTCTTATTGATTTTCTCTATTGTTTTCATGTTTTCAATTTGATTTATTTCTGCTCTGATCTTTGTTATTTCTTTCCTTTTGCTTGCTTTGGGATTAGTTTGCTGTTCTTTCTCCAGTTCTTCCAAGTGAACAGTTAATTCCTGCATTTTTGCCTTTTCTTCTTTTCTGATATAGGCATTTAGGGCAATAAATTTCCCTCTTAGCACTGCCTTTGCTGCGTCCCATAAATTTTGTTATGTTGTATTTTCATTTTCATTCGCCTCAAGGTATTTACTAATTTTCTTGCAATTTCTTCTTTGACCCACTCGTTGTTTAAGAGTGTGTTGTTGAGCCTCCACATTTTTGTGAATTTTCTGGCACTCCACCTATTATTGATTTCCAACTTCATTCCTTTATGATCCGAGAAAGTGTTGTGTATGATTTCAATCTTTTTAAATTTGTTAGGACTTGCTTTGTGACCCAGCATATGATGTATCTTTGAGAATGATCCATGAGCACTTGAGAAAAAGGTGTATCCTGCTGTTGTGGGATGTAATGTCCTATAAATGTCTGTTAAGTCTAGCTCATTTATAGTAATATTCAGATTCTCTATTTCTTTATTGATCCTCTGTCTAGATGTTCTGTCCATTGATGAGAGTGGGGAATTGAAGTCTTCAACTATTATGGTATTTGTGTCTATTTCCCTTTTCAGTGTTTGCAGTGTATTCCTCACGTACTTTGGGGCACTCTGGTTCGGTGCGTAAATATTTATGATTGTTATGTCTTCTTGTTTAATTGTTCCTTTTATTAGTATATAGTGTCCTTCTTTGTTTCTTTTAACTGTTTTACATTTGAAGTCTAACTTGTTGGATATTAGTATAGCCACTCCTGCTATTTTCTGGTTGTTATTTGCACGAAATATCTTTTCCCAACCTTTCATTTTCAACCTATGTTTATCTTTGGGTCTAAGATGTGTTTCCTGTAGACAGCATATAGAAGGATCCTGTTTTTTAATCCATTCTGCCAGTCTATGTCTTTTGATTGGGGAATTCAGTCCATTAACATTTAGTGTTATTACTCTTTGGATAATATTTTCCTCTACCATTTTGCCTTTTGTATTATATATATCATATCTGACTTTCCTTCTTTCTACACTTTTCTCCATACCTCTCTCTTCTGTCTTTTCGGTTCTGACTCTAGTGCTCCCTTTAGTATTTCTTGCAGAGCTGGTCTCTTGGTCACAAATTCTCTCAGTGACTTTTTGTCTGAGAATGTTTTAATTTCTCCCTCATTTTTGAAGGACAATTTTGCTGGATATAGGAGTCTTGGTTGGCAGTTTTTCTCTTTTAGTAATTTAAATATATCATCCCACTGTCTTCTAGCCTCCATGGTTTCTGCTGAGAAATCTACACATAGTCTTATTGGGTTTCCCTTCTATGTGATGGATTGTTTTTCTCTTGCTGCTTTCAAGATCTTCTCTTTCTCTTTGACCTCTGACATTCTAACTAGTAAGTGTCTTGGAGAACGCCTATTTGGGTCTAATCTCTTTGGGGTGCGCTGCACTTCTTGGATCTGTAATTTTAGGTCTTTCATAAGAGTTGGGAAATTTTCAGTGATAATTTCTTCCATTAGTTTTTCTCCTCCTTTTCCCTTCTCTTCTCCTTCTGGGACACCCACAACACGTATATTTGTGCGCTTCATATTGTCCTTGAGTTCCCTGATACCCTGTTCAAATTTTTCCATTCTTTTCCCAATAGTTTCTGTTTGTTTTTGGAATTCAGATGTTCCATCCTCCAAATCACTAATTCTATCTTCTGTCTCTTTGAATCTATCATTGTAGGTATCCATTGATTTTTCCATCTTTTCTACTTTGTCCTTCACTTCCATAAGTTCTGTGATTTGTTTTTTCAGTTTTTCTATTTCTTCTTTATGTTCAGCCCATGTCTTCTTCATGTCCTCCCTCAATTTATCGATTTCGTTTTTGAAGAGATTTTCCATTTCTGTTCATATATTCAGCATTAGTTGTCTCAGCTCCTGTATCTCATTTGAACTATTGGTTTGTTCCTTTGACTGGGCCATATTTTCAATTTTTTGAGCATGATCCGTTATCTTCTGCTGATGTCTGTGCATTTAGACAGATTTCCCTGGGTGTTGGATCCAAAAGTTTGGAAGATTTTTCTGTGAAATCTCTGGGTTCTGTTTTTCTTATCCTGTCCAGTAGGTGGCGCTCGTGGCACACGTTTGTCTGTGGGTCCCACCAGTAAAATGTGCTGTGGGTCCTTTAACTTTGGAATACTCTCACCGTCCGGGAGATTCGCTAGCCGAAGCGGCTTGGAAGAGTGCCAGCCGGCCCGGGGTCCAAACGCGGGGAGGGTCGCTGGCCACTGCAGCCCGGGAAAGCGCCCGTCCGAATTTCCTAGTTGGCCCAGGGAGCCAAGTGTGGCGGGCGGGCGCCAGCCGCAGTGGCCCGCCTGGGAGAGTGCATGTTCCTGGGGAGTCACGGGTTTGGAAGGGGCCCCCCCCATCACCGTTCTCCGCCTCCTGGGGATTTCCGATCCAATTCTCTCAGTTGGTCCGGGAGGCCGCGTGTGGTGTGGGTGCCAACCGCCGTGGTTTGAAGGGACCGCCTGTCCAATTCTCCCAGCCAGCCCGGGAAGGGGGAAGGGAGTGACTCCGGCCGCTTTCCGCCCCGCCCGGTGAAGCCTGCACCCCTCAGCGATCTCACCAGAGCAGGTTCTCTCAGCCAGCCAGGCATTCCAGGATGAGGTACGCTGTCTTTTTTATCTCTGTCGTGGCTTTGGGAGCTGTTCTGTGTCATTTCTACTCCCCTAGTAGCTGTCCTGGAGGAGAAACTAAGATCCGCGCATCTTACTTAGCCGCCATCTTCTCTCGAAGTCGAAAGTCTTGTGAATAATTTTAAACGACAGTTTTATTATATTGCATTGTTTGATACTCTACTTCCACCCTACAGGTACTTAAACATAAATGCATAAAAGTAATTATAAATCCATAATTTTGAACATGTACTGTACAAAGATACAAGTAGAAAGGAGTGCAGAAAATGGTAGTTTATGAGATAAGTTAAAAAGTTGGGGGATAAAGAGGTATACAGAAATATTATTGCATGCTAGTGAAGTTAAGTTGGTATCAAACAATATATTATTGTTGTATATTTAGGATGTTAGATTTTAACCTCATGGTAAGTTTTAGGTCAGGGGAACAGGGAAGGTCACCATGACTTGAGCTGTGTAAAATGTGCTGCCCCTTCTAGACATCACCTAACTCCCTTGCTTAAAAACCACCCACACCAGGACCCAACAGCAAGTTCACAACTCCCTACCTGGAGTTCTGTGAGCTCTGCCCGGGAGTGCAGGAATAAACTCACTCACTCTAAGGTTTTTTTAGCCTGCCTCCTTTCTCTTTCACCTCCTAAACCTTACATTTTGGTGAGCATACAGTAAGTACAAAGAAAATAGATGAGAAATATGTCCAAACAAAAAATAGAAGGCACTAAATGTGTAACATCACAGGAAATCTGATCAATATAAAATTAGCCATTAATAGAAGTGAAGGGAAAAATGGCATAAGATTATTTTGGTTCTGAAGCTGATAAAATCAATATATGAAAAATGGATTTCCTTTTACATTGGCGATTTATTAACTTACACATTTCCAATTTTAAGTCCATGAAAAGATCCCATTTAAGGCATCTCTGTAGACAAGTCACCCTGAGATTGGTCTCCTCTGTCAGGTAGCCAGGCAAGATAGTGAGATTTGCTGATCCTTCTCTCCTGGATTTAATTGCTTCAGTTTCTGATTTCTCCATTTGTGGCTTTTTCTCTAAATTTCTGTGGGTGTTTCTCTGAATTTTCTCTCTTAACTTCTGTATTTGTTTTATTCTTTTGTAGAGAACACTGATAAAGAGGATTAAGATCCATCTTGAATGAGGTGGATCACATTTCAACATGAAATAACCAAATCAAAATTTCTACTTATAATAGGTCTTCACCCACAGGAATGGGTTAAAAGAACATGGCCTTTTCTGGAATGTGTAACAGCTTCAAACTACTAAAAAGATTTACAGAGTTTAATAACAAAATGTCAGAAGAAATCCTGAAATATCAGTATTGATTTTTAATATAAATGAATTAAACTCTCTAGCCAAATGGCAAACATTGGGAGATTGGGTAGGAATGCATTACCCAATTATATGTTCTCTCAAAGAGACACACTTCAATTTCAAAGAACCAAGTAGGTTGAAATTGAAAGTTTGTTAAAACAAAATAAAACATACCATGCAAGTAGAAACCAAAACACAGCTTGGGTGGTGTTTTGGTTTAAAAAGCTGGCAAAATGCAATATATCACAACTAGGCTTTAAAATGAGGATTTATTGGTGAATTTAAAGTTTTAGGTATGAAAATGCCCCAATTAAGGCATTAAGATACCTGGACTCTGAAGAAAGGCCAGCATCTGGGATACCTCTGTCACATGGGAAGGCATGTGGCTGACATCTGCTGGCCCTTCACTCCTGGGCTCTACAGCTTTCCACTTCTGAATCCAGCGGGTTTCTCTCTGAGCATCTGTTGTTCTGCTCTGCATCTCTGGAGATATTTTCCCTCTGTAAGCTCTCCCCAAGTGTTTTCTTTTTTTTTACTCTTTTATCCCCATAAAGGACTGCAGTAAAAGATTAAGACCCACCTTGAATTGGGTTTGACACCTCAATTGAAATATTCTAGTCAAAATCCTACCCAAAATAGGGCTACACCCACAGGGATGGATTAAAAGAACATGGCCTTCTAAGTGTCAATGGCTGAGAGATTCCAAACAGAGTCGAGAGGTTATCCTGGAGGTTATTCTTACGCATTAAGTAGATATCACTTTGTTGTTAAAGATGTAGTGGAGAGGCTGGAGGGAACTGCCTGAAAATGTAGAGCTGTGTTCCAGTAGCCATGTTTCTTGATGATGATTGTATGATGATATAGCCTTCACAATGTGACTGTGTGATTGTGAAAGCCTTGTGTCTGATGCTCCTTTTAGCTACTTTATCAACAGAAGAGTAGAACATATGGAATAAAAATAAATAATAGGGGAAACAAATGTTAAAATAGGGCAGGCCATGGTGGCTCAGCAGGCAGGAGTGCTTGCCTGTGATGCCAGAGGACCTGGGTTCGATTCCCGGTACCTGCCCATGTTAAAAAAAAAAGTTAAAATAAATTTAGTTTGAAATACTAGTGGTAAATGAAAGTGAGGGGTAAGAGGTATGGTATGCATTTCTCTGTTATCATTTTATTTCTTTTTCTGTTGTCTTTTTATTTCTTTTTCTAAATCGATGCAAATGTTCTAAGAAATGATGAATATGCAACTATGCGATGATATTAAGAATTACTGATTGTATATGTAGAATGGAATGATATCTTAATGTTTTATTTGTTGTTAATTTTTTTTAATAAAAAAAGAACATGGCCTTCTCTTGGGTATACATAACAGCTTCAAACCAACTGATGGATATGTAAGTAAAATGCAGTATTATAGAATACCACAATGAAATACTATTCTGCCATAAAAAGGAATGAAGTCCTGATACATGTGACAAATTGGATGAACCTTGAAGACATTGAGTAAAATAAGCCAAAAACAAAAGAACAAATATTGTACAATCTTAGTGATTTTAAATATTTAACATAAGAAAACTCATATTCAGAATCTGTGCTGTAGTTTACCATGGTATTGATGGGTGTAGAGAATGGGAAATTAAGACTTAAAACATACAAAGTTCTTATTTGAAAGCTGGGAAATATTTTGGTAGTGGTTGATGATTATGGTACCTAAACATTGTAAATGTAATTAACAACAATGAAATGGATATCCGTATGTGATTAATGGGATATTCTAGGTTGTATATGTGCTAACAGTAAAAAAAAAAAAAAAAAAAAAAAGCTAGAAAGGGAGGTTTCATCACCTCTTTTGAAATTCTGAATAATTTTTGAATTATAACCAACTACAGTGTATACAAAAATATGTTGAATCATCACTCAGATCAACCAAAGTAAAATTTTGCCATTTTACTTCAGATTTTTAAATAAAAAAATATAATGCATTAATAACAGACAAGCACAGTGCATACAAATGATGAGAGATTAGCAAAATATATATTAATAAAAAAATAAATGGCTACTAAAGACATCACTAATTGCAAACAAAAAAGGAATTGTGACAAATATAAATTTTAGACAACTTTGATTTTTGAGCAAAAGTAAGTCATAATATAGTAATTTTATGGACATGATGTAGGAAAACTTGAATTTTCATATGAATTCAAAATGCACATGAAAAGAATGCACATTTTAATATTTGAATAAATTATTGAACAGTGATAAACTAGTGAGAAGTTAGCATTTTACTTCTAAAACAGAGGTTGAACTTTACCTTACCCTTTCAAAATTAATTGAATAAAATGGTAAAAAATAATTCTAGAAAGAAAACCTTAATGTACATTAAAGGAATGCATGTTATTTAAATGCAAAATAATATATCTAAAAAACATTGCTTAGGTTTAAATGAAAAATAATCAAATACTTGGAAAATGGAGAAAGCATACTTCCTTATATATACATTAAACAGAACAAAAAATAAAACTACAGCTGCAGGTGATGTTGAAGAATTTTTATAGGAATTTTTAGCATCCTACATGATTAAATTTATGGGCTGTCACAAAATTTGGATTCATTATCAAAACTTAGTGTTAATCTAGAAATCAGGAGAAAAGAAATGTTTTTTTTTAAAGTCATATCAAATTAAACAAAGAAACATGAATTATTGAAGCTTCTTAACACTTCACAGAATGGTAGGGTTTTCAAATCAAATTCTTGGCATGTAGATATTTAAAAGATATTGGTCCATGTAAAGAGTTAACCTCTTTGTTTCAGGGTGCTAAAGCAGCCAGGATTCAATATAGCAGAAATGGGTTGGCTTTTAACAGGGAGATTCCTGAGTTTACAAATTTACATGTCTAAGGCCTTAAAAATATCCAAATATGGAATCTAGAGAAAGATACCTTCTCTGAAGATAGGCTACTGGCATCCAATGTTCCTCTGTCACATGGGAAGGTACATGGATTGTGTCTGCTGGTGCTTCTCTCCTGGGATTTGTTCTTTTCAACTCCTGGTATTAGTGGCATTCTCCCTGAAAATCTGTGGGTCCTTGGCCTCTCCAGGGCATTTTTCTGTAAGCTCTCTCTCAATGTTTGTCTTTTATTTTCTCACAAAAGACACTGTTAGAAAAGGATTAAAGCCAACTTGAATGAACTGGGTCTCTGCTCAATTGAAATAATCTAACCAAAATGTCCCACACACAATAGGTCTGCCCCCATGAAAGGGATTGAAAGAACATGGCTTTTCTTGGGTACATGACAACTTCAAACCAGGACCTCATGACTTTATAAAACTTCATGTCTTGCTAGGTGAGGTTCTTTATTTCTTTATTTCTTTATTTCAGTCATGTACCAAGAAAATATACATATCCTAAATTTAAATTACAGAGAAATTACCAAAGTTTATAATGATGAGTGGAAACCAAAAGCTGCATGACTGTGTGATTATGAAGACCTTATGACAAACAATCCTTTTTCCAGTGTATGGAAAGTTGAGCAAGAAATAAAAGAAAAAATGAATAATTGAATAATAGGGGTGATTGGGTGTACAAAATATTTAGGATGTTCTTTGTTACTCATATTTATTTTTATTTTTTGTCATTTTGAGTAATGAAAATGTTCAAACATCAATTGTGATGATGAATGCACAACTGTATGATGATATTGTGAACCATTGATTGTACACTTTATATGATTATATAGTATGTGAAGATATATTTCAATAAAACGGTATTTAAAAAGAGAAAAGGAAAAAGACAAGAATTGTGTTTATTTATGTAATATATACATATTCATACATAAGATTGATTTAGAAGACCATGAAAAAACTATGAAAAATGTTAGGGGTATTTCTATTTTCTTTAGTAATTTGAAATATTTTCCAAATTTTCTTCATGCTCACATATCCATTTTTCTATAACTCAGTTTTCACAAGATTTTACTTTGCTTTAAGAACTAATATTGAAGTGCTGTTTTGCTTTTGTAGTTGTTTGATTAAAGGCAAGATTAAACAATAATATTTGTTAAACACCAGTGAACATTTTCATAACATGAGCATTCAAAATTTTGCAAGAATTTATTTATTCTGATGACACTAGCCAAAATAGATTAATATAGCATTAAATATTTTCTGTTCATCATCCAATATAATCTTTATTTTTCTTATTTTTGGATGCATGGTCTGGGAATCGAACCCAGGTCTCCCTCATGGAAGGAGAGCATTCTACCAATGGACCACCTGTACACCCCTAATATAATCTTTATACTAACTTTATTGATTTAGAACTATTATTTTTCTTGTGTAGTTGAAGAAAATATATTTAAATTTCTAGTGATTACTGAGTGCAGATCTGGAATCTAAAAAGCATTCAAAAGCAGTATCCTTTACAACTGTGCTATATTTCTTTTCTAAGAATAAATTGAATGCCTTCTGAAAGTGAACTCCTTAATAAAATTCCTGACAATGGGAACTTCATAAGGATATATATTATACCACTTGAAGATAGCACCACATATTTTTTGTTGCATATTAGTTGGCCTAAAACTACACATATTTAAATCACATTTGACAAATATTTTAAGTCTACAAATTACTGTGAAGATTTCTAAAAACATATTCTTGAATATGATCCAGATCATGTGTGATCAAGCAGAGGATGGTTCAAATGAAATTCAAACTAACTGAAGGATGCTACTGTAGGTAGCGAGTAGCCAAGTAAATATCCTGTAAGAAAGAAAGAACAGAAAACCTTGAATGTTCAGATTCATTGAAATTTCAGTTGCCTTGAGCCCTCTCTCTTCTCCATTTCTCTAAAGAGAGCATTTTTCACTTCTTTGTTTATAAGACTATAAATGAGTGCATTCAACTTGGGAGTCACCAAAGTATAAAACACAGAAGCCACTTGACCCCTTCCCAAGGAGTAGGACTATTTGGTTTTAAATAAGTGAAAATTGTATTGCAAAAAAGATGGTGAATCCCAGGAGGGGAGATACACAAATAAAAATGGCTTTCCACTTTCCTAAAGTGGAATTAATTTTCAGGATAGTAAACACATTGGACATATAAGACACAGATTGTGATAAGAGATACCATTACATTTAAACAAATGAGAATAAATATCATGATTTCAGTGTAGGACAGTGCTAAAATTGGGATTAAGTCACAAAACAGACCATAGATAATATGGGAGTTGCAGAAATGCAAACTGTTCTTATAAAGGATATTGGCTAGTGATTCAATAAAGCCAGTCAATCAGGATCCAGGGGTGAGGGTTTGGCAGAGTCTCATGGACATAACCTGGTAGTTTAGAGGATTATTAGTGGTCATAGGCCATTGAAGGCAGAGGGAAAAACTCAGTGATGAGAAGACCAAAAACAACATCTGGGTGAAGTAGCCTATGAATGATATATGTTTGTTGGAAGTCAGCAAATTCTCTGAAATTTCAGGTGTGATGACCATTCAGTAACAGAAGCCCAAGAATGACAGGTGACTGGGGAAAAATACATTGCAGTTGTGCATCTGGAGATCCAGGTGAATTGTCAGTATCGTCCCTGCATTCCCCAGCATGGTAAGCAAGAACATCGGGAGAAACAGCTTAAAAGAACCTGTCTGACCACTTCAGAGTCTGTCAACCCAATGAGGGTGAAGTCAGGCAAATTTGTGTTATTATTACTTCCTACAGTGTTTAAATGTTGCAAACTGTTGAGGCATCAAAGGTGATGGTTAGTATAAATGACTTCGGAATGGTGTTTATGTGAATTATCTGGCATCTAAAAAAATCAATTTAGTATTTCTAGAAATTCATAATGAAAGTAGTTTATAAAATATGACTGAAAGCAATCTGAGTATGACTGCCAAGTATAAAGTAGTTATCAATCAGCATTTAATATTATATAATAGAAGGTCATATATATTGTGGAATTAAAGAGAACTTGACACTGTTATTAATACTTCACTTTATTTTCATATTATTCAGGTGAAAATATTATGCCATAGGTAATACTGTTGTACAAAATGTTGAGAAAATTAAAAAGGCACAGAAAATTATCTTACCCAGTCATAGCTATTAAATGTTTCCAGCTCTGTGATTCTCCCAAGATTATTTGACTACAGAAATCATGCTCAAAAGACTCCATCCTTAAAATATATTTTGGAAAAACAGAAAAAAATTACTAGATATTCAATTAAAAATGACAGAGAGATTAATGCATCATTTGCAGTTGTTTTGAATCCAATATTATTTAATAGAAATGACAGATCAGAAATTAAAGCCTTAAGGTACTTTACTGGGGTTATTAATATGATAGAACACATGCTACTATTGATTTTCAGAAAATATGTATTTAAGAGATTATCTATAAACAAATTTCTTCAAAAATTATATTTTCAATATACATCCTTGCTTGGTGACTCTGAGTCCATCAATTTGATAATTCCATTTCTGTAAATCTTGGCATTACTTAGATAAGGACTACTAATATGTAAGTGCATAGGCATAATTTTCAAATAATATCAAAATTTACTGTTTGATAATCTAAAGCACTCTACTTTAAGAATAAGACCTACCATGACCCAAAGTCATTGACAAACTACTTCCAGTATTGCCTGTGTAGAAATATGTCAACCTCATGTTTTCTCACAAATAAAATATGTAAACTAAAGGGCCTGAAATTTTGGTGATATAATTTTTGTAATTCTTTGGGATAACTTATGTTAAATTTTTCTGCATGAATTTCTGTTTGTTCTGAGGTAAAATGTATCACCCTAATTTTTTTATTTAAGTCATCATCAAATAGAATGTTCAGCTGGAAATTATGTTTCACAGGTACATCAGAGGGCAAAACATAAAAGCTTGCTGTTTACCCTGATAATGCCACAGTACCTCTTATATTGAATGTCACTGATAATGCAACATGTGGTCATCTCTGGGACCAATTTCCAAGGTAGATTATGTGGCATGATTCCAAGAATAGAAATTCTAGGACTAATGCATCTGTGTTAGCTTTGTAACAAAGAGTTGCATTCCATATAGACACCAGATAATACTGAGCACCATATTTTGATTATGTAGTTTCTGATGGGCTCATTTCTGATTGGGTAAAAGATGGTATTTCTAGAGATATGTTTATTAATCTGTGGATGAAAGTCCAGATTGTTAAGCACCAGGAATGGAATAGCACATTTTTTAAAATGACATCTTTATATTTAAAAGTTTGATACTATCAGGGGGAAAAATTGTTCATTGAACAAAAATTAGAATATAGTAAAATTCAAATAGGAAAAGGAAATTATTTTATAAATATTGTTAATCTATGGATGTGTTTTCATTCAATTATTTTCCTTTGTGCATATAGTGTTTCCTTTTATGTATACTTATGTATTTACATAATTTTATCTCTGTATTTTCAGAAACAATCTAGTTTTATTATTAACTATTCGTAATACAGTTTGGCCAACATTATATTAGACATTTGGAAAGCCTGCAACTTCATGTAATTTGCATTAACCAGTGCAGCATAACTAACTTTTTTCTATGAATGTGCACCAGCTGTTGAAATCACCAAATCGACTCATGATGGACTTTCACCATTCAGTTTTGGCAGTTTCACCTAATCAGAGACATAGCAGATGTATTGTTTTAATCAACCACAACAATGTTTGAGCAACTTGTTTTATTTTATAGTCTGCTGTCTTGTATTGTGTTTAAAGAAACATGAGAGAGGAAAGCAAAAAGCAATGCTTGTTTGAGAAGCATTTTACAACTAATTTAATTGCAAAAATCTCTCTTGCTCTCCATATAACTAGATGAAATGTCTTAGGAACCTTACATTAATTAATAATAATAAAACAAATTTTTTTGTACTTTTGGTTATAAAAGACTATTTATACTCCAGAATTTTAGGAGGGAATTTTATGATATTGGTCCAGGTATTAAAAATATTATATATTGGAATTAAATTGTTATATGTTTAATGAATTTTGGAAGTACAATTCTTCTTTTCATCAAACTTCAGTGGTACCACAAAAAGTTCCTTGGAGATCAAAAACCCAGCCTAACTGTATTACAGAATAGATGTCCTTGGTGTTTAAGCCAAAGTAGAGCCTGTTGGAGATTTTTTGTCAATTTCACCTCAATTAGCTATATTTACTCCTTGTAAGATCACTGTGAGTTTTTCATCACAACATTGAAGTCAATTTTCTATAATTATTAATTGTGCTTTTGAATAATATAAGTAAAAGTTGAAGAAATGATAATTCTCAAAATTCATTTTCTGACTAATATGTTTTTGCTGCATCTTTATTTGCAGGATTCCAATGAGTCATCTCTGATAAGAAAATAATTAGGAGGGAGGATAAGGAATAAGAATCAGAAGAGAAACATAACTTCTTCGTCCTACATTTCAAAAAATTTAGAACTTTATCCTGACAAATATTCAATGTCATTAATATTTTTTAAAAAATTAGTAAATGGAGGACAAAATATACTAAGAAATGAGCCAATCCACCAATAGGAAATAACAATCATAAATATTTACATGCTAATCAAGATGTCAAAAAATGCATGAGGCAAAAAAATGCACTGGCACATGTGAAGGGAGAAACAGACATATATACCATGAAAACTGAAGACTTCAAGGCACAACTCAAATTAATAGGTAGAATATTTAGATAGAGGATCAATAAGGAAACAGAGAACTTGAATAATTTAATAAATGTACTAGCCTTAAGAGACATATACAGAACCCCACAACATCATGGTACAGATTCTTCTCAAGTATTCATTGATAATTATCCAGTGTAGACCACATGTTATATCACAAAAAGTCTTGATTAATTTTAAAATGTTATTTAAAAATTGATCATTGTGAAATAAAGCTGGAATTCAATAATGTAGAGGAATGGAATAGGTATTAATTTAAGAAAGTTAAATAATGCACTTTAAATATCAATGGTAAAGGAGAAATTGGAAGAGAAATTAGTAATTATCTTGAAACAAATGAAAATAAGCAGAACTTAAGGCAGTGTTGAGAGGAAACTTTATATTACTGAATACCTACATTAAAAAGAAAGAAAGAGCTAAAATCAAAGAATTATCTGCATACCTGGCAGAACTAGAGAAACAAAAGCAAATTGATCCCAAAGCTAGAAGAAAAAAGAAATAGCAATTATTAGTGCAGAAAAAAATGAATTGAGGTTAAAGAAAAAACAATAGGTGTATCAATAAAACCAGAAGCTGATTCTTTGTAAAGATAAATAAAATTGATAGACTACACTGTCATTGTCAACTACACTAACAATGAAAAAAACAGGGAAGATGCAAATAAAATCAGAAAGGAGAAGGGGTAGTTATCTAAGAGGATACTGTGAACAACTGTACACCAACAAAGTATAGAACTTAGATGAAATAGCAATTTTCTTGAAATACTGGGAACAACCCACAATGACTCCAGAAGAAATAGAAGACCTCAACAAACCAATCACAAGTAATGGTATTGAAACCAGGACTAGATGAAATCACAGCTGAATTTTACCAAACATCCTGGGAAAAACTAATGCAAATTCTGCTCCAGTCTTGTAAAAATTTGAAGAAGAGAGATCACTACCTAACTCATTCTGCAAAGCTAATATCACCCTAATATCAAAACTTGACAAATAACTCCAAAAGTAAACTGCAGAACAATGTATTTTGCAGAAATCCTCAACAAAATACTTGCAAATTGAATACAACCACATGTTAAAAGTATTATGCACCATTACTAAATAAGTTTTATTCCAAGTATAAAAGGGTAGTTCAACACAAGAAAATCAATTATTGTAATACACCACATTGATAGAAAAAGAGAAAAACCACAAAACTGCTTTGATTGATGCAGGAAGGTCATTTAACAAAACCCAACATACTTTCTTTATGAAAATAAAAAACTTCAAAAGATAAGAATAGTAGGAAACTTTCTCAACATGATAAAGAGCATACATAAAAAGCACAGCTAATATCTACCCAATGGTGGAAGGATGAAAGCTCTCACACTGAGATTGGGAAAAAGATAAGGAAGCCCATTGTCACCACTGTTAGTCATCACAGTGTTAGAAGTTCTAGCTAGAAAAATTAAGAAGGAAAAAGAAATAAAATAATTCAAATTGAAAATGAAGAAGTAAAACTTTCACTAATTGTAGATTATATAATCCTATAGCTAAAAACTCCTGAAAATTTTACAGCAAAGTTACCATCATGAATAAAAAAATTCAGTAAAGTGAAAGGATACAGGATTAGCATTAAAAAATCAGTAGTGTTTCCATATTCTAGTAATGAGTAATCGGAGGAATACATCAGGGAAAAAAATCTATGTATAATAGCAAATAAAATAACTAAATATATAGGAATAAATTTAACAAAGGATGTAAAGAACCTATATTCATAAAATTATAAAGCATTGCTATAAGGTAAAAAGAAGACCTAGATAAATGGAAGGACATTGTGTGCTCATAAACAGGAAGGCTAAATATTGTAAAGATGTCAATTCTACCAAAGTTAATTTACAGCTTCAACACCATCCTAATCAAAATACCAGCAGCCCAATTTGAAGAACTGGAAAAGTTCATTAACATATTTTTTGTGAAGGATAAGGGACCCCAAATAGTGAAAAACAACTTGAGAAACAACAACATTGGAGGACTCTCACTTCCTGTCTTTAAAGCATATTACAATGTAACATCAGTAGAAATGGCATAATGGGAAAAATTGAGAATTCAGAGATGGACCCTCACTTCTATGGTCACTTGATTTTTCACAAGGCTGCCAAGTCCACACAACTGAGTCAGATCAGCCTTTTCAAAAAATGGTGCTGGGAGAACTGGATATCCATATTCAAAATAATGAAAGATGACCTTTATCTCACAACCTATACAAAAATTAACTCAAAAATTAATCTAAGACCTATATATAAAGCCAGAATTATAAACCTCCCAAAAGAAATTGTAGGGAAGCACCTTCAAGAGCTTTTGGATAGAGGTGGCTTCTTAGAACTAAGATCCAAAGCATGAAGGATGAAAGAAAAATAAATAAAAGGGACTGCATTGAAGTGGAAGAACTTTATCATGAGTGTGAAATGGCAACTTACTCAATGTGAGGAAATACTTGAAAACCACATATCTGATAAGAGTTTACTATCCAGGAAATATAAAGAGATACTACAGCTCAAAGTTAAAAAATCAAGAAACCCAATTGAAATGTAAGCAAAAGCTTAAATAGTCATTTTTCCCCAACAAGATATACAAAAGGATTAAAAGCACATGAAAAGATGCTCAGCTTCACTATTAGGGAAATGTAAATCAAAATCCACAATGAGTTACCATTTCACATTTTATAGAATGGCTGCTATTAAAAATTAAAAAAAGGAAAACTACAAGTGTTGGAGAGAATGTGGAGAAATGGGAATCTTTATTTACTGTTTGTGGAAATGTGGAATAGTACAGCCACTGTGGAAGACAGTTTGGTGCTTTCTCACGAAGCTAACTATAAAATTGCAATTTGATCCAGCAATCCTGCTACTCTGTATATAGTCAGAAGAACTGCAAGCAGATTTGCAAACAGACATTTTCACACCGATAATCATGGCAACACTATTCACAATTGCTAAAAAGTGGGAACAATCCATGTCCATCAACCAATGAATAGAGAAAGAAAATGTGATATATTCATATCATGGAATATTATTCACCTGTAAGAAGAAATGAAGTCTCAATGCATGTGACAACATAGATAAATCTTGAGGGTATTATGGTGAGTGAAATCAGACATGCAAAAATATTGTATGACTTCACTTATATGAATTAAATATAATTATCAACCTCATTGAGTTCATATCTGGAATATACATCACCAAAAGATAGAATAATGACAGAGTTTGTGGAGCTGATGCATACTATGTGAAAAATGTGTAATAAGATTGATTATAAATGTTTGGAAATGAAAAAAGGCAATGGTAGCACATTATAGTAAGTGTAATTAACAGTGGTGGTATGTGCTTGTAAATGTGATTGAAAGGGAAAATTTAAGGCCATGCATGTCAATAGATGGAAAGTTGGAGGATGAAACATGGAAATGTATAACATAATGAACTATTTTGTGGATGCTACACATGGTCATAAGTAAACATAAAAGAATGCTCTTCCATGAATTAGAACAAATGTATGATACTGTTACAGGGTGTTAATAATAGGATTGTATATATGTTTAAAAAATGCACAAAGCAAACTATGGAGTGTACTGAATTCTAATATATGAATATCTTCCATAAATTGCAAGATAAAAATGTTAAGTGAAAGAAAAAAGAAACAAAGTGCTGTGTATTGTTTGACTTCATTTAGATAAATTTATAGAGAAGGAAAAAATTGCTATTTCTGACAGAAACAGATCAGTGATATGTAGGCTTAGAGAATAAAGAGGGATTGAGATGTGCTTGCTTAGGGCTTTTTGGAGTAATGAAAATGTTTAAAAATTATTAAGGTGATAAATGCGCAAGTCTGTGAATTTACTAAAAGCCATTAATTGCAAAATAAATTTAAAGATTTCTTGAATTTAGGTTGTCTACAAAATTATAGATACTGCTGACTATCATTGTCAACACAAGTCAACAGCATACATTTTTTAAATCAATGAAATGTACATAAATGAAAGCAAGACCAGCACATCTCATAAAACGACAGGAAAATGTAAAAAACTTAATATATAAGAATAGACACAATGTATGTACTGGAAGTGAGTTAGTCAAAAAACTATATTGCTAAAATATAAATGTTTATCAAAGACATCGCTCATTGAAAAGGAAGCAAAAGAAGTATCGTAAAAAACGTAGATAATGAATGAAATAGATTTCACATCAGAAAGAAGATCTAAGGAAATAATTTATATGGCATTATATATGATGCATTAAAATTGTTACATAAATTAAGAATGTAAAGGAATAAATTGCAGATATTAGTTGTTGGGATAAATTGATGAACAGTGATGAATTAATGAAAAGTTGTTAAACATTTTTCTCTCTAAAACAGAAATTGAACTTTATTATAATTGAATACTTGGACAATATGTAAAATTTTCTCATATAAGCTTGAATAGCAAAGAAAGTGTTAGATTTTAAACATGGTAACAGAAAAAAATATTTAAATATCCATGGAGCTACACAAACTGTGAACCCTAAGATAAGCCATGGACTTAAGTTGATAGCAAAACTATAAAATGTGCAATCATCTCTTTTAACAAAAGTTCCATAACAAGATGAGTTCATGGGGTGTTTATTGGAATACTGTATTTTATTCATGATTATTCTGTAAATGCAAAACCATTGCAATATAAATTTAATTAGAAAAAAACTCCAGATATCTAGGTCTCAATGTTGAAGCTCAACAAATTTTGCAAAGGAGGAGAAAAATAATAAAAGTTGTCATTTATAGAGCCCATGCTTCAGGGAAAGAATTTTGTACCCATTGTCCAATTATCCTTTACAGCATCTGTCAACACTAATGAATGCCAGACCTAATGTTCAATTCCAGTTCTCCTTTTATGTGCATGGATTCTTCACAATCATATACTACTTCTTATTATATCATGACTTTATTTTTCTATCACCCCTTTTCCAAATAATTTAAAAGAACATGACTTATGAAGTATGAGCATATTTTTTAAACCATGAAGATAAGAGAGACTATTTCCCAAAAAGACTTCCACTAGGAGACTGTGAAACACAGTAAACTGAAAAGATTAGCTAATAAAATCATCCTAATGAAATAATTGAATGCATTCAATTCAATTCAAGACCACTGTTGAATTGCCTAGAAAGTGTAGATTTGGCACTGAATGCATTCAATTATTCAGTGCCACTGGATATTTTAAGTAGTTTTGCTTTCATTGATAAGTTTCCATTATCATTTATGTATAAACACTGATCCCTTAAGCTCTTATTTTAATGTGCACTATCTTCCTTTTACCAGGCCTAACTTCAAGAATTAAAGTAGCTCTGCACTTTAATAATATTTCAAGGTGTTCAAAAAAGTTCAAAAGTGATTCGTTGAGCATGACACTGGAAAAGCTACCCTGATCCTTACCTAACTGTATCTGTACTGCCTTTTGAAAGTCAGAATACCCATCACATTTAAATATGAAGGAATAAAAGAATTGCAATTTAAACTCCATACCATGGTACATAAAGTGCAAAAGGAAACATTGAAACAAATAATATTTCAAAAAATTAAAAATAGCACATAAAAAGGCAATATAGCAACAAAATGAATAATATGTTATTTTAAATAATGTAAAAGAAAAAATTAAAAAGAGGGATAAACGATCAAGAAATTCCCCCAAAATCAGAATTTAGAGGGATGCACAGTAGAAAGACATGAAAGCTTGAGTCACAGATCTCAGAAATAATCCAAAATAAAACAGAAATCCAGAATAATTTAGAAAATTGTGACAGTGATTAGTCACTATAGAAAACACACTTAAGAGAAAAAGGGAAGGACAGATATGAAGAATAATCATTTTGAAATGGGAGATTTAATAATTTGAAAGAAGATTGTCATGGTTAGGGACAGGTGTCAACTTGGCCAAGTTGTGGTACCTGTTCATCTGATTGGGCAAGCGCTGGCCTGTCTGTTGCAATGAGGACATTTCATAGGATTAGGTCATGATCACGTCAGCTACATCCACAGCTGATTCCATTTGTAATCAGCCAAAGGGGAGTGTCTTCTGCAATTAGTGATGCTAAATGCAATCATGGGAAGCCTTTTAAGGAGGACTCAGAGGAGACAGGTCCCATTCCTGCTTTGGCTGGTGAGCCTCTCCTGTGGAGTTCATCCAGGCCATCCATTGGAGTCATCGGCATCGCAGCCTGCCCTGTGGATTTTGGACTCTGCATTCCTACGGTCACGTGAGACACTTTCATAAATTTTATATTTGCAAGTGTTCCCTGTTGATTCTGTTTCTCTAAAGAACCCTAACTAATACAAAGATGATAGAATTAAAATGATAAACTGTAATTTTCAAAATGTTAAAAGCTTGTTCATAAAAATATAAACTGAGTACATGATAAAATTTGCATATTGTTTTATTAAGTGAAGAATCAGGATGATAAGGAGACCAATTCAAAAAGCATTTAAATATCAGGGATTTATAGAATTTGTTTTAAAATTAAAACACAGTAAGTTTGTTTTCATTTTAAATTTTTATTAACAACAATACCTATATAAATAAGCCCATATGTTATGAGTGTAAATGAATTCTCATGAGCTGAAAATCATCCTATAGGCAGGATCAAGATTGGGAAGCCAAATATTGCCATCCCTCCAAAAGGCTCCATTATTCTGTGTTCTAGTTAGAACTGGAAGTATATTTTTCCAGGTAGGATCTATAGAAAATCTTTTATTCTGATATTCTGTACCCCTATGAACTTCTTGCAAAAATGACATGGTTTTTGAGAATTTTGTTTGAGAAGACACACTACCAGGCTGGAAAGAGGACAGAGACAGGACAAAATGAAGAAAAAAATGACATCCAATGTAGAACCACAGAATCAGACATCTCCACTGAGGAGAGGAAATCTTGGGACAGGGGAGAAAGGTTTCCTGCCAATTCTTTGGGCAGGCCAAGGTTTCTTACTGAAGATTTGAAGCGATGCTGCTGACTGTTAAGAAATTCAGTGTTCAGTGTCCACTTAAAAACAAAATAGGGTGTGTTTTATAACTCAATCTTCAAAATGACCTACATACAAGACTTGAAGGGGGGTGCCTAGGCCCTCTTGTTTTCTGAGGGCAAGACCACTGTTGAATTGCCTAGAAAGTGTAGATTTGGCACTCAAGCAGTTCCTGAGGCAAAGCATTGACCCACAGAGGAGTCTCAGAACTTGAATCTAATGTAGTCTGTCCTGTTAGATTTCAAACTTGCTTGGGAAACTTGATCTCTTTTTCCATCTGGTTACTCTTCTCCAGAATAAGAATGTCAAGCCTGTCCCTGACCCACTATTATATTTGGGAATCAGATAATTTGTTTGCTAGGTTTCACAGATCCACAGAATAGAGAAGAATTTTTCTGCAGGATGTACCATGCCACAAACTGTTTTTAATGAGACTTTAGACTTAGAGTTGTTACCAAAATGACTTAAGAATTTTGGGATATTGGGAAGTATGAATGATTTTTGCACATGGGAATACCTTGTCTATTTGTTCCCAAAGGAGGACTAAGCTAGATTGAATTATGTACCCAATTTATAAATGCTCTTATTCTTAATTTGTGTTCCAATAAGTGTAAGAACTTTTGTAAACAGGAACCCTTGAATATATTATTTTCATTCAAGGTGTGGCCCAAATGAATGACAGTGAATCTTAATCCACCTAGGAACTTGATGAAAAGGAAGCCAGAGTTTGGAAACAGCCAAGAGGAAGAAGCTGAAACATTAAGAGCAGACTTAAGGAGAAAGAGATCTCCCTGTCATAGGAAGGAGAGACACAATTGTAGGAACCACAACAAGAGAGCACATGAAAAGTACAGACTTTGAGAGAAACAAGCCTTACTGATATCTTCCATTTGGATCTTTAGCCTTGAAAACCTGATCCAATAAATTTCTTTTGTTTTAGCCAATCCATTGTATGGTATTTGTCATAGAAGTCTGGCAAAATCAGAGGGAATTTTACAGATCTGACATGATTTACATTTAGAGATTTCTTATAGAAACTGGTTCACAAGGTGGCTGTAACAATTTCTTAATTTGAATTCTGTAGGGCACCTGTGCATTGGAAAGCCCCATGAAGGAGAAGCTGAATTTTCTAGCAGAAATTCTTTTTGACCTCTAAAATCCTCAGTTCCAGTTCTTAAGATCTCCAACTAATTGGGTTGAATGAACTCCACATTGATGTGGGCAATCTCCTTTGTTGGTTGTAGATGCAAAGTGTTGTAGATTCAATCAACTGAGCATATATGCATATACATCTGTGAAATGTCTTCACAATGATAATCAGCCCAATGCTAACTTGACCAATCAACTAGACACCTTAAACTGTCCAAGTTGAAACATATTTTAACCATCACATTTTATTGCTTTACATCTTGACACTCATACACATTTACTTAACCTATTCTTACTCCCCAAATAACGACAATAACATAGTCAAAAATGTCTAACATGATAAAACTGTCCTACATACAGTGGAAAATGCCCTAATGATTTTCCCAGAAGATGATACAAGTTTGTAAGATATATATATGTGTGTGTTTCTGTGTATATATGTATGTATAAATATATGAGTGTGTATCATATGGGTGTGTGTATGTATGTATGTATATACACACACACACACACACATACATATATTAATAACAAAACAAGGGAAAATAGCCAAAAATTACAGACTATGGTTCTGTACCTGCTCACCTGTTCATAACTAATATTTATTAATCCAAAACCCATTCCATATTCCCTTTACTCTCAGCAAGCACCTGATGTCATCGTGGTCCTTTGCTTTGGGAAGTGATTCAAAGCTTAACCCCATCATGGTGCACTCCTTCTCAACTTTCAAACCATGCCCTTCTCCTTAAACCATATTTAATCTCTAAGTAAAAACCATAACATTCATATTTCTACCTAAGAGTACTCAACTTTCCTGCATATAACAAGAAATGGACTAACTCTCCCATGTGTAGTGTTCAAATCCTTGAGTAATATTTACTCTTTAACTTTTAACCTATAGCATAAATACTATGAAATGAAGCTAATACAATTATGTCATATGATAAGGGGGTAAAATAGTGAAGAGAACAATGATATTTGCTTTACACATATGTACAAATGCACTCATAACAAAACAATGAAGAAATAATCAAAACAATAACAGTTTGCATTTCTGTTGCTGATTACATGATCTTAGCTCATATTTATGTACATTTCACTTATCTTTTACTTTCAGGAAGCACATATGCTTGCCATGATTCTTTACCTAGTGAGATAATTCAGACCTTCTTTCCAATTGCTTCTTGGTCTTCCATAATTTTATCTTTAATCACAGGACATGGTAGTACTAAGAGACACACTAGGGGATTTCCTATATTCTAAACAAACTCTTATTTACTATGTTGTGTAGATGCACTGCAATCTTGTTTCCACTTGATATTCAAGATCAATCACTTCAGTTATTACAGTAATTACTTTCTCTGCTTCTTAATTCAGAGTCAAGAGAGCATGAAGTGACCAGGTAGCAGTCTAAAGTACCAGTTCAATGCGATCATTGTGTCTCATGGTCAAAGCACTCCTTTTTGTTTGGAACAAAGACCTTTATGCCATCAGAACTTATGGAAGCAAAAGTTTTTCTAGTGGGTAACTAAGCATAGTAGTGAGTGGTAGCACTCCATATCAGCCCTTTGATTCCTGGACCCATTATTTTTAGCTATAGAGATACACACCATAGAATGGATGCTTATGTAGAGCATAGACAGACTCCTAGAGAACATTGACCCAGACATGCAAGGCATTGCCAGCTAGTTGTTACCATAATTGAGTCTTCAAAAGGCCATTCTACTTTTCTATGAAACCAGCTATTTCATATTGATGGGATATAATACCAGTGAATACAATGAACATGAACTCATTGCCACAGCCCATTTCTGTAAAATGGTTCCTTGTTCAGAAACAATGCCGTGTGGAATACGATGTAGGTGGGTATAACATTCTGTACCCATGGATGATAGTTTTAGCAGAAGCATTGCATGCAGGGAAGTAAAGCCATATGCTGATAATATGTCTATTACAATTAGAAAATGTGTGCTGCCCATGCCATGATATAGAATCAACCTGATACCAAGTAGTAAAATGATCACCCTGGGGAACAGAGTCATATCAGGGACTGAATGTCAGTCACTGCTGCTGAAAGACTGTGCACTTAGCTGCATATAGCCAGGTTGGATTTAATGAGTAGAAATCCATGTTGCTAAGTCCATGCATATCTCAATCCCTACTACTATGGCAACTTTGTTGATGAGTCCCTTGGGCAAGGGTAGAAGTGTTTGCAAAAGAATCTGATTGAGGTCCACATAATTGGCGTCCTTTCTACTTGATTATTAACATTTTCTTAGGTTGAAATAACCCACTGGTGAGCATTCACAAGGGACATAAATATCTTCATGATTTGCCCATTCAGAAAAGTCTATCCACATACCTCCTCTCCTTTGTCACCAATTTTCTAATCACATTCCTTCCAAGTCCCTGACAACCCAGCCAAATCATACATGACAGAACATGAATCAATATACAAATGCACCTCCAGTCATTTCCCCTTCCATATAAAATGAACCAGGTGCACTGCTCAGAGTTCTGCCCACAGGGAGGATTTCTCTTCAACATCATCCTCCAGGGATGTCCCAGAAAGAGACTTGTTCACATTCAAGTGTAATTGTATATCATGCAGAACTATCTGGAAACCAGGCATGAGTTTTCTCTTCTTCAGTCAACTGTAAGCAACTACCATAGAGGCCATAGCCATGGTCTGGGAAAGAAAAGGTAGTGTGGTAAGAGTGGGGATTATGGGTATCTTGACTACCTACTCATGTAACTGATATGTGCCTTCAAGACCTCCTCAAGAATTATCTTGTGCATACCATTTGCATTTCATGATGGAGTGCTACTAAACACAGCAAACTATGGATTGATGGGTCAGACAACACCAAATTTATAAAGTGAAACTCAGTCTGATAGTAATTTGGTAGCCCATGGTTAAGCATTAAGTCTCTACTAAGGCCCTGTAACATGATGGAAGATGTTTCTCAAAAGCAGAATAGTTATCTCCAGAAGATGGCAAGGCTTTGCATCAAAATCCTGAAGGCCTGAAAGAGTCAGAGCAGCTTAAACAGCAGCAGAGCCTCTGATTGTTCTGGTCCTCATACAAAACTAGCAGCCTTTCAGGTCACTCAGTTAATGACCTGAAGCAAACAAAAATGAGGAATATGTTTCCTGTAAAATCTTACAGAGCCTACTAGGCATTGTACCTCTTTATAAGTTGTAGGAGGGACCAGCTGCAACAATATACGTTTCAACTTATAATGATATCTCAACATGACTACTCCACTTGACATGTAGATATTTCACTGAGCTGCAAGGGCCCTGAATTTTGTTAGATTTATCTCTCCCAATACCTGTCTGACAATCCAGTTCCTTACAGTATTTATAGAGTAATTGCTAGTTCTTACTTACTAGGACCAAACAACATGATAGCATCAATAAAATGGACCATTATGATGTTGCATGTGTGGGAGAGATGGCCAAGGTCCATGTGGACTAGATTATAACATTTGCCTGTGGAGTCGATATACCCCCAACTTAGGACAGTGAAGGTGTGTTGTCCTTGCCAGCAGAAAGCAAACTGTTTCTGCTGTTCCTTAACAATAATTGTGAAAAAAAAGCCAGATCTATAGCTGCATACCATTTACAAAGGGATCTGTTGATTTGTTCAAGCAATCATATCACATCTGGAACAGCAACCACAATTGGAGTCATCAACTGCTTAAGTTTCTGTTAAACCACTCTCATTCTCCAAGGCCCATCTATTTTCCACACAGATTAACTAGGAGGGTTGAATGTAGATGTGGTGGGAATCACCACCATTGCAAACTTTAAGTCCTTATTGGTGGCAATAGTCTCTTCAGTCTCTCTAGGAATAAGAAGTGTTGCTTTTGATTTACTATTTTGCTTCATAGAAGTAGTTCTAGTGGCTTCTTTTTAGCCTTTTCTAAATGGAGCAAATTAGAAATTCTGCTAGTTGTTGAGTACAACTTTTCCAATTATGATTTTCAGAATGGAGAAATAACTATAGTATAGATTGCTCTGGGCCCACTGAATGGTTAAGTAGGGTAAAATTCCACTGGTCACCTAACTTCAATAAGCCACCACTCTAACTTCTGGACAACAGTGACATTTTGGGTCTCTGTAATTAATGTCAGTCCAAAGCCAACAACTAATAATTCCTGATATATCTGATTACTTCTTTTCCCCAATGCACTGTTACTATTGTAAATAGCCATAGGTATCTTTGTGAAAGGCTGGGAAGAAAAGTAACAGTATAAATTTTTGGTTTTATAGCAGGGTCTTACCCCAAAGGGATCCAGCCTTCCTTTCATTCACAGGGCTCTGGGTTTGTAAAATGCCTCAAATCTGGGAGGTAATTAAGGTGCCATGATTCTCAATTTTTGTAATTCAAGTTAGAGTCTTGCTTACTTGACCTAACATACTTCTGCTTATGTAGATCGAGCAAGAATATGGCAGACTGGCCATTTTGTTTTTAAAAATAGATAGGTAGCTAGCTAGATGGGTAGGTAGGGAGATGATAGATAGATAGATAGATAGATAGATAGATAGATAGATAGATAGATAGATAGATAGATCTACTGAGTAGATTTTGTAGCCCATGATCTACTAATGAATGCCATAGGAATCTGCAAGTCAAACTGTTTTGATTACTGCTTTAAGCCTCATATCCACTATGGTAGCCATACCCACCTTGTCTTTGGCAATTACATGCTGCCACTTGGCTTCTGCCAACCAGGGATCTGATCATTTTCATTGTATTTGAAGACCAAGTTCAGTGACAGCAGTTTGCACACTTATATCTGACCTACAGAAAAAAGCAACAACAGTGCTCTTCAGGGAAGATAGTATTAGTTGTACAAATTTATTCCACATACTTATGGTGAAAGGTATGTCTTCTGACCATTCCTGGGGTGGGTGAGCAGGGTTTACATGATCAATCTGCTCTAATATCCCAATATCTCTAAGCCTTTGAATTTTCTCATCTACATTATATGAAGAAAGATCTGGCATTTCAGTTTAATAAAATGTGGCCTTTTTGGTCCATGCTTCAAACAGACGGAGTCCTTTCTAACTTCTGAAGCTACAACATTGAATCCAAAATCTCTGCTTAATGAAACTATGTAAATAAATTCAGCCAAACCCAATTTACTTTTCCCTCTACCATTACCCCACACCCTTCATATCCATTCCCGTGCATTTTCCCATGATTTCTTTCCATGTAGACTGGGAAAAAATCCCGCTGTTTTCTTGGGTGACCTCATGGGTCACTCTTTGTATCTCATATTTTATGGTCTGTTGAGACTTCTGTCTAGCTTCTATAAGAAGAGTAGTGAGGGATAGTGGATCATGAGAAGAATTAGAATCAGGGCATCCTGTTGCAGTTTCATCTTGTGAAACAGGATGAATCTTTTAATCAGAGAGTAGGGGCTGTTTCCTCAGGGCATGTGCTTACAGGTTTATCAGGCACAGCACGGTTAATCTTCTCAAGTGGAAGTTGGATGGAAGATACCTCAGGGCAGACTGGAGGTCAGGAGGCTGGTTTCTCAGGGTGTAATGCATGTTTGGTGACTGACTCTTCAGGGAAGACCATTACATGTTTATCTGGTTAAGACTCATTAGAATCTGATTGGATAAGAGAGACTGGATGTCCATGGAACTATATTCAGTTGTTTGCTCTTCTCAGAAATTCAGCATAAACCATCATTGGAGTTTGTAGCTTTCAGCTTGCAACCTGCCCTACAGAATTTTGACTTAATGGTACAGACAGTCATGTGAACCAATTCCAACAAAAATAAAATATTTACATTACATACGCACAAGTTTTATGTACATATGTGTGTGTATGTATTCTGTCAGTTCTTATTTCCTGATTCCTCACAGAACCCTGGCTAATACATAATCTTTACCCACTCCACACTTCACTAAAAGAGAAACAGTCTGATGGCAGAAGGATAGCACAAATCAAATACTATTTATGGAAAATATCATGATTTGATTATTTTAGCAATAGCTTTTAAAACTTTTTAATAATCACGGGGTAATATTTATTTCATAGTTATTTTAGAGACTGCATAAACAATGATATATTAGTGAAATGATCATTCCTTATTGACAGAAATATGACACACAAATCCACCAAAGGCATTTCAGGGATAATGACCATATGATTAGAGAAACATCTCATATTACTATTAAGTCAAAATATAAAGAGCAGTAGTCATCATAAAACAAAAGCTGCCATGCCCAAATCGGGCAAGTTATTGACATGTATTTCAAGATAAAGAACCAATTTTAATAAAAGACATTTTATGTTTTAGTTTGTAAACAATGTATGGACATTTGTAGATTACTATTTTGCCCTGTGCAGCACTATTCCTGGTGGATTAATGGAAAAAAACTCATTTCCAGTAAAGAGTACACTATCATATTCTATGAAAGGCTTCCCTGTGAGACAATTTGACATGTGAGATTAACGTACACCAATTTGTAGTCATCTGCAAAAATTTTAATTACACAATTTTCACACCACCTTTGTTTATAAATTGAATATGATCGTTGATGTGAATATAATTCCTAACATTTATGTACACATATATATATAAATTAAGGAAAACATCATGCATGACAATTGTGCATATTGTAGCAAATATAGGACAAGTACTCAGATTTAAGCTTTGCAATATAACATTTTGGTTTAAAAATTTCTACTGTGTTTATAAATTTTAAGATAATGTATTAAGAGAAAATGATATAAAATTGATTAGAAATTAAGTGTGATTTTACACATAATTTGGCAGATTAAAAAAAACTTGTTTAGTAAACAAATGGATGACACAATTTCACCCAAAATTTACACAGAGAATTTCATTCACTTGGGTCCAACTTTGACATTACTGCTAGTATCAAAGGCCTGGAATTTCAGAATTTCCTTCCAAGAAAAAGAGAGGAAGATCTAATTCTATGCATGGTAATTTCACAGAATATTCTAAATATACACTGAAATTTAAGGGTTGGCATCTGTGCCAGTTTGAAAGTATTATGTACCCGATAAAAGCCATGTTTTGATCCTGATCCAATTTTGTGGAAGCAATCTTTTCTTCTAATCCTGATTGAATACAGCAGGTCAGAATCTTTTGATTAGATTAAATCCATAAAGATGTGACTCCACCCATTCCAGGGGGTCTTGCTCAGTTTACTGGGATCCTTTAAAAGGAAACATTTCAGAGAGAGCAAGAAGTGGCAGAAACTTAAGAACTGACAGAGAGGGAGCCTACAGAAATGACAGAGTGAACAAAATTCACTGCAGAGCTGATACAGGTGCAAACACTTGGAGAACAAACACACGGATGTTTGGAGATTCTTGGAGTCTAATACAGATCTCCATGAGATGTTAAGTGAGCCAGAACCTGGAGAGGGCCAAGGGATGCCACAAAAAGAAAACCAGTGCTGGAGAAGCAAAATGAGTAACCCCCATAGGATCAGAGGCTGAAAGCAATGGAACCCATGAGCAGGGGACCAGCATGACTTCCAAGATGACAGAGGTGTTCAAGGTGCATCAGTCATTCTTGGATTAAGTTATCTTTCTCTGGATGACTTATTTTGGACATTTACATAAACTTAGAAATTTAAACTTGTAACTTATTAAACTCTGCTTTTGTAAAAGCCATTCCAGTTCTGGGATATGTCACTTTGGCAGCTAGAAAAATAACATGGTTTTAAGATTTGTTACTGAGAGAGGGGTGATGATGAGGTTTGCAAATACTAAAATGTTGGAACAGCTTTTTAAATGGATAAGGGGAAGATTCTTACAGAATGTTGAAGAGCTTGATAGAGAAGGCCTAGAGTGTTCTGAAGATACTGTAGGTAGAAATGTGAACTCTAAGGATAATTTTGATAAGGCTTTAGACAGAAATGATGAACATGTCAGTAAGAACTGGAGGGAAGGCATTTTTTGTAGATGATAAACAGAATTTGAGAGTGATGAGCTTGTATATTTAGCAAAAGAAATTCCAAACTAAATATGAAAAGTGCAGTCTGGCCACTCTTGAAGGTTATAACAAAATGCTACAGGAAAGAGACAAGTTGAGAACTGAACTCCTGAATTCAAAGAAAATAGAAATTGTTGTTCTGGAAAATTCAGGGCTTCCAGAAAGTGAGACCCAAGTGAATAGGGCCCCACATAAGGATTTATCCAAACATGGAAATATTTAGCCATTACAGAAGAAGTGAGGATTTGTAATTGAGTTATCCAGAAAGGATTTGTAGAAAGTTCTATTATCTGGTGGGCATGATCCTAGTATACTGCATTGAAAACAAACAGGAATGCTGTGGGATCTGTATAAGCAGAACCACTGCTAGCCTGAACAAAAAGCAACAGAAATGTGGAAAATTGGAGGAAAAGTAACTCCAGAGGCAGAACCATGGGAGCTAAGGACTGAAGACAAGAAACACTGAGCCAGGAGAGTGAACCCACAAAAGCACTTGGAGAGGGTGAGATTTCCCCAAAAGCAGAGGGTGGGTCATCCACCTTGCTGTACTGGAAGACTTGTGCCCCAGACCTTGTACAGGGTGAAGCACATTCCTTGGGAATTGGGAAGAGCTGGGATGCCACCCCATTGTTCTGGAAAGGTTGAGCATGTGCCTCGCAGATGGCAGAGATCCCTTGTGCTGCCTGGAATCTTGGAGAGTGTGGAGCTGAGAAAAAGGTGGTCTCCCCAATGTCCTCCAAGATTGCAACCACCCCAGTGTTTGGAGAGAGCAAAGCCATTGCATAGACCCTTGGAAAGGATAGGACTGCCACTTTTTAAAACCCCAAGAATAAGTGACTTTCAGACTTCAAAATCTAATGGTGTGCACCCTGTAGGTTTTCAGAACTATATGTGCCCAGTGACTCCTGTTAAATTTTGGATTTCTCATGATAGCAGTGGAAATATGTGTCCTATGACTGTCTATCTTTTGTATATTGGCAGCAGATAACTTGTTCTGAGATTTACAGGTCCAGAAGCAGAAGAAAAATGTTTGCCTTAGAACAGGTCATGCCTGCAACAGACTTTGATGAGATTTTTGTACTGGCCTAATTTTGAATTGTATTTGTATTGTTACTGAAATGGTTTAAGGATTTTGTGATATTGTGAGGGAGTTAATTTATTTTGTATATGGAAACAAACATCTTTTGGGGGGTCCAGATGGTGGAATGTGCCAGTTTGTAAGTATTATGCACCCTAGAAAAGCCATGTTTCAATCCTTATCCAGTCTTGTGGGAGTTGCTATTTTCACCTTGATTCAATACTGTAGGTGAAATCTTTGGATTAGGTTATCTCCATGGAGAGGTGATGTGTTCAATTGTAGGTGTAATGTTTGATTAGATGGAGAGGTGAGTCCACACATTGTTGGTGGGTCTTGATTAAGTTTACTGGAATCCTTTAAAAGAGAAAAATTTTGGAGAGAGAGAGCCAGAAATAACCCAAACTCAGTGCTGACAGAGACGACATATGTAGAAGCTTGGAGAATAGCTGCTTCAGATAACAGAGGCATAGATATTTGGAGGTGCTTGGAGCCAAGCAGACATTGCCATGAGATGTTAAGCAAATCAGAACCTGGACATAGGCAAGGGAAGCTAAGAGATGAAAGCCAGCTCCGGATCAGCAAAAGTGAGGAATCCCCATAGGAACAGAGATTAAAATCATGGAGTCCAGGAGCAAGGAAACTTCACAGCTTACAGAGTTATTTCAAATGCATCAGTCTTTCTTGAATTAAAGTATCTTTCCCTGGATGTCTTAGTTTGGACATTTCCATAGGCTTAGAACTGTAATCCTATAACTTATAAATTCCCCTTTTTAAATATCATTCCAGTTCTGGCATATCACATTCCAGCATCTTGCAATCTAACACACCATCCAATTTGGATACATGGAGAATTCCATGAAGAATATTATTGAAGTCATCATGTTTTTGTTGATGAACTTCACAAATAATGTTTGAGCTGTACAATGACAAAAATAAGAGAAAAAAGAGAAGTGAATAAAAAGTATGGGATAATTTGCTTCACTAGATTTGACATATCATTCATATCATTGGATGATACATGAGGAGATTGCAATTTTTCATCTTGTTGATAAAAAAGATGAAAATATTAAAATAAATAGAAACCAAAAAGATGGTGGAGGCGGGGGAATATGAGAAGGAGAGGTAGAAATAGGAGAAATTGAAGTAGAAATAGACATAGGCATAGAGAAGAAAAAGGTAGATAAGCAGACAGAGAAGGTGAAGGATACAATGAGGAGAAGGAATAGCAGGAAGAGGGGGAGAAAAGGAGATCATTTGGAAAGTAAAGTGGATGCAATCAGCTACAATTATAAATTCTGAGGTGAGTTTATAATTCTGAGGTGAACCACAGACAAATATCATCAGGCAGTGTGGATTTATTCAGAAAGGAGATATTGAAAGTCACTACAATGTATAAAATTGAAAAGGGGATATAGAACTTCCATTTCTAATTAAGATGTAAAACTTTGCAAAAAATATTGTTTAAACTCTATCATTTCTTGAAGGCCAAATAATCTAAAAACATATACTTTACATGAGCACACCAGAAAGTCAAGGTTGGAAACATCCAAGTGATTTGATTTCCAAGGAGGGTCAAAACCCTCAAAGAGGGGTTGTAACAATTGAAACATTTCAACATTGTCAGAGGATGGAGGAAACAGGTGGATAAAGTACAAGCAGCTATGAAGAAATCAGTTAAATTATAAAGAACTGTTAAAGCCAATTGGGACTACAGCCTCAGTTGGAGAAAGAAGGGAATCCTAGATTCAAGGAGTTTCTCTTCACATTCAATATCTACTCTGCAGTTATCTAGGAATTGTTCATCATGAAGACTGGGAGAAACCTGAAAGATCGTCAGACAAAATCATCATGCCACCCTCAAAATACTAGACAGATTTTTCTCTTACCAATTGACAGACTGGTAATACTTTGCCAACTACAGCTTTATTCTTACTTTGGTCTTCCTTAATGATTGATAAGAGTTATACAGAAATCCAATCATAGATTTGCTCCTGCTTTCTGAGATCACCTAATCTGCAACATTTTTGTTCCTTATAAATTATCCCTAATTATCCAAAATAAGTCTAAATCCTATCACAGTTTCTTTCTAAAACCCTCTAAGTTAGAAAAGGTGCATTTTCCCCATAGTGGTGTCCTTCCTCATGACATTGAGTATTAAAGCCAAACTTTGAACCACAAGTGTTCCTAATGGTCTTTAGCTAAAAAGCATTGATGGTTACTTGCTTAAAAGATCTAGTAGAGAGAATAAATAACAGTCATACGTGCATGAGAAATTTCATCAGAGACATGGATATTATCAGGCCGTGTTCAATGAATGGCTAGAAATACAATTTTAAGAAGCATTCAAGCACAATAAGCAATAATTCATTTAAAAGTTTCACAGCAGAATCAGGATGGCTAAGGAAATAATTAGTGAACTTAAAGTTAATTGAATAGGAATTATCCAAGCCAAAAGAAAATTAATGGGGAAATCTAAGAGTTGGGAAAAACTTATTCAAGGGCTGTGTGAAAAATCAAACAAGTGAATACATACATATATATATATATAATTAGAGTTCTATAAAAAGAGTAGAGAAGGCATAGAGCAGAAGAAACATTTAAGGAGATAACAGCCAAGAATTTTCCAAAAATAAGGAAAGAAAAAATCATAGGGCCACAAATACCAATGAACCCACAGAAAGGGTAACTACAAAAAGCAAACAATAGATCATGAAGCACATCTTGATTTATCTGTTTTATGCAGAAAAACATACAATTATAAATGTATTCAGTGAAAAGTACATACCAGATACAGAATAAAATAAAATAATTATTATAAGAGACTTGCATTAATAGTAATACAAGCCAAAAATAATAGAAATGCATATTTAATGGACTGAGGGGAAAAAAATCATTCCAGGTTTCAAAACCTACTGATAACAAAACTTCCAAAAAAGAAGAAAACAAGTACTTTTAGGAAAATTAACAAACACGCACACATGAACACACACAGATAAACAATTTTTGCCAGACATTTGTACTTTAAAAAGTATCTTAAGCATAATATGATGACAGAGAAGAATTATTTTACTCTCTTATAGTATATCATATTGATATTCACTGGATTTATTCTCAACAGGATGATATTTAATATATAATTACTTTCATATAACAAACATGTATATATCATAAAGAAGAAATACTTTGCTTAAGGTTTAGGGTCCATTCAATTCTTAATGATAAAAAACAATTGTTTTATAACTTCTTATATTTTTATTTAGATAAATAAAATTTGGATGTGTGTATCAATTTTGCCCATCATTCACATATAATGCAAACTTTGATGCAAATATTTCACTTCATCTCAGAGATGATCATTCTGCAATGATATCATGTTTGTGAAATTGAGTAGGACATGCCTGAAATTTTTGATCATTAATAGTTATTCTTTGATTTGGAAAGATTAAGTTAAATTTCCAAGTTCCCACTCTCAATGGTTATAAATCAGACATTTTAATACAGGGTCATAAGGGTCTTAATCTTCCACAATTGTTTTGTCTCAATCGTTCTAGTGAATTGCAGGTTAGAGGTGTAAGGTGGCTGAAATTTTTGGTGTGTGTTAGTCAAGATATATTGTGTAATGAATCCTCTTAGTAGACTACTTATTCATGTATTTTTCAAATTTTGCTTGCTGCATTTTATTTCTTTTCACTGTGCTTCATCCTTTCTACCTAATTCCTGTTTTGTCCCTAAAACTCTTCCATAAAAATTTCTGAATGTACTCTATGGATTATTATAAGAAAGAGAGAGACAGAAAGGGAAATTTGGGTATAGAGAGAGAGAATGCAGAATTATTTTTAGCAGAATGTAGTTTTGTTATGTCTAATAATGCATAATTATATTATTAAGTGACAGTCATATGCCATTTTACTAACATAACCACTCAAACTAAGTAGATATTTTTATAAGATTTCTTTTTGTGTTTTTCCATTAAAAAATAAGTTGCCTGAATGTATATGTAAATCAGAATTAGGCTTAATGAAATTTTTACTGTACTATTCTCTGCACTAAATGAACATATTTTTCTCTAGCCCCACAATTATGAAGCTATTTTATCTATTTATTAAGAAAACCCTTCACTTAGATCTGTAAGAGTCTTTCTTGGAAAATGAAGATGCAAAAATTTTTTTCTTTCTGGTATTTTAAAGATATTTTGCATATTCTCTTCTTGACATATGAACATCTCAATATGACAAAACCTTAGTGCATTCCATGATATATATAAAAAAAATTGTGGACCACTGAATGCAGTCTGGCCCAATGCTTTGAATGCTTTATTTCTTAAATCCTACAACAAACAGGGACCAATGCACTAGTAATGGTTCACACCCTTTGGTCTCTGAGAGACTGAAAGAAAAGCAAAAATCACTGTCCTGAAATTTTGCTCTTATTTATGGATATTGGTTTAATTTTTTTTCATTTCATTTACATGCAGCTTTTAATATTTTTTGCATGAGTTTTTATCTTCATACTTGTGCTGGTTTGAAAGGACATATGTCCTCTAGAAAAGCCATGTTTTAATCTAAATCCCATTTTGTGAAGGCAGAATAATCCCTATTCATTACTGTATGTTTGAAACTGTAATTAGATCATCTTCCTGGAGCTGTGATTTAATCAAGAGTGGTTGTTAAACTGGATTAGTTGGCAAGATGTCTCCATCTATTTGGGTGGTTCTTGATTAGTTACTGGAGTCCTATAAAAGAGGGAACATTCTGCAGAATGAAAGAAATTCAGAGACAGCAGAGAATGCTGCAGCACCATAAAGCAGAGAATCCACCAGCCAGCCACCTTTGGAGATGAAGAAGGAAAATGCCTCCCAGGGAGCTTCATGAAACAGGAAGCCAGGAGAAGAAGCTAGCAGATGACACCGTGTTCACCATGTGCCCTTCCACTTGAGAGAGAAACCCTGAACTTCATTGGCCTTCTTGAACCAAGGTATCTCTTCCTGTATGCCTTAGATTGGATATTTCTATAGACTTGTTTTAACTGGGACATTTTCTTGGCCTTAGAACTGTAGACTAGCAACTTATTAAATTTGCCTTTTTAAAATCCATTCTTTTTCTGGTATATTGTATTCTGGTAGTTAGCAAACTAGAACAATATTCCATTGAATAAGAAACAGTTTGATGGGATAGAAAGAATGTCAGAAATCAAATAATTCTTAAGGAAAACTATATGGTTTAATTATTTCAGCAATAGCTTTTAAAGACAATTCTATTAATGATCACTGGGAATATATATTTCATAGTTATTTACAGACTACATAAACAACTATAATATATTAATGAAATGGTTGTGCTTTCTTTTTGCAAAAAAAAAAAAAAAATTTCACAAGTATCCACACAAGGACTCTGCAGGATTATGAGCATATGAATATGGAAATAACTTATATTGTCATTAACATAAAATTTGAAGATAAATAAGATGCACAAAGTGCAAAGGTCAAAATGAGTAATTTATTCATATCTATTTCTGGAAGGAGAACAAAATAAAACCTCACTGCTTATATTTGCAAACATGGTGCATCTATTTCCAGGATATTTTCTGCAGCCCTGTTCACCCCCATTCCTGAAGTGTAATTAAATTTCAAGATAGTAGACAGAATGGACCCATAGGATACAGGATTGTGATAAAAGACACTTACAGTTTGCTAAAGCTTTTGGAATGCAATATAGTGGAAATGGATTGGCTTTTACAAAGGGGATTTATTAAGATGCAAGCTTACAGTTCTAAGGCCATAAAAAGTCAAGAAGAGGATACCTTCACTCAAGAAAAGCTGAACACATCTGAGATTTCTCCATCAGCTGGGATGGCATATGGCTGGCATTTCCTGGTCCTTTACTCTTGGATTGTGTTCCTTTCAGCTTCTGATTCCAATGGCTTTCTACATCAGGTCTTCAAACATCTTCAAATGTGTGAATCTAGTTATCTGCTCTCTGTATTGGCTCTGAGCTCTTACTCTCTCTGTGAGTTCTTTTAAGGACTCCAATAAACTAATTAGGAACCACCTGAATGCTAGGGTCACATATGCATATATGCCATATTGAATCTTTTATGCACCCCAGAAATGCTGTGTCCTTTAATCCTCATTCAATATTGCTGAGTGGTAACTTCTTTATTATTTCCATGGAGATGTGACCCACCCAATTCTGGGTGTTAACTTTTGATTACACAATTTCCATGGAGAAGTGTTTCCACCCATTCAAGTTGGGGGTGTTTATTGGAGCCCTTTAAGAAGGAACAATTTTGGAAAAATCTTTAGAGCTACCACAATAAGTAGAGCAACCAGAAATGACAGAGCCAACAAAATGGACAGAGCCCTTGGGAAGCTGTTGAAGAGAGAGCTAGCAGATCTCACCACAGCCTTTACAGCTGACACAGAAACCCTGAACACTATCAGCCTTCTTGAATGAAGGCATCTTCCTGGATGCCTTAGTTTGGATACTCTTTTAGCCTTCCTTTCATTTGGACATTTTAATAGCCTTAGAAATGTAAATGTGCAGCTTAATGAATCCCCCTTTCTAAAAACCAATCCATTTTTGGCATACCGCATTCCAGCCACTTATGAACAAAAACAGATTTTGGTACCAGAAAAGTGGGTGCTAATGTGGTTTGCAAATATCAAATAGGTTGGAATGGCATTTTAAAAGGATAAGGGAAGGATTCTGAATGAGTTATGAGAAGTTTGATAGAGAAGGCCTAGAATTATTTGAAGAAACTGTTGGTAGAAATGTGGACTCTAAAGATGTCACTGATAAGGCTTTAGACAAAAATGAGGAATTTACCACTGTAAACTGAAGAAAAGGTGACCCTTGTTTTAAAGTAGCATAGAATCTTCCAAAATTTTGGATGGACATTAGAATTTAAAGGTGACAACCCAGGATACTTAGCTGAGACTCCCAAATTAAATGAAAATGCAGTATGGGTTCTACTTGCAGATTATAGTGAAACGTGACAGGAAAGAGATCAGCTGAGAACTGAATTCTTGGGTATAAAGAAACCAGATATTGATGGTCTGGAGAATTCTGGGCTTCTAGAAAGGGAGACACCAGAGAATAGTGCCCCATGTCAGGACATAACCAAACAATGAAGAAATCAGCCATTGCAGAACAGGTGAGAATTTGAGATGGAGTTATCCAGGAAAGATTTGTGAAAATTCCTTTCATCTGATGATCATGATCCCAGTCTATTCCATAGGAAACCAACAGGAGTGTTGTGGGATCTGTATAAGCAGAACCTCTGCCATTCTAGACTAAGAGGGACAGAAAAGGAATACATTGGAGGAAAAATAACTTCAGAGAAAGAACTATGGACACTAAGACCTGAAGTCAAGAAGGGGTTGACTGTGTGCCCCAGAGATGGCAGTGAGCCCAGGTTTGACCCCAATGCTTGGAAAAGGTGGAGACAAGAGAAAGGCGGTCTTCCCAATGTCTACCAAGGTTGCATTTGGAGAAAGCCAGGCCACTGCACAGGCCCTTGGAAATGGTGTGGCTCCCACTTTTTGAAGCTTAGACAATAAATGACTCCCAGACTTTGACATATAATGGAGCTTACTCTGCAGGTTTCTGAAACAGTATGTGTCCAGTGAACCCTGTGCTCCTTCCGATTTCTCCCTATGGAAATGGGATATGTATCCTATGGCTGTCCCTCCTTTGTATGTTGGCAGCACATAACTTGTTCTGAGTTTTACATGTCCAGAGCCATGGGAGAATTTTGCTGTAGGACAGATCATGCCTGTAGCTGATTTTGATGAGATCTTGTACTGTTTCTGACTGTATTGTATTTGTATTGTTACTGAAATTGTGTAAGACTTTCTCATATTGTTATTGAGTGAATGTCTTTGCATTTGGAAAGAAAATTGGGGTCCAAAGTGTGAAATGCACCAGCTTGAATCTCTTGTGTACCCCAGAAAAGCCAGGTCCTTTAATACTCATTCAATATTTCTGGGTGGTAGCTTTTTAATTATATCCACAGAGATATGATCCACCCAGTTGTGGGTGATAACATTTGATTAGATGGTTTCCATGAAGAAACATCTCCACTCATAAGGTGGGATGGCTTATTGGAGCCCTTTAAAGGAAACCATTTTGTAAAACACTTTAGAACCACAAGAGTCACCAGAACCAAAAAAGTCAACAAAATGGACAGAGCCCTGAGGAAGCCATTGAAAAGAAAGCCAACAGATTTCACCAGCTCCTTTCTGGCTAAGAGAGAAACTCTGAATGTCATTGTCCTATTGAACCAAGGTATCTTTCCCTGGATACCTTAGACTGGACTTTCTTGTAGTTCTGCTTTAATTTGGACATTTTCATGGCCTTAGAATGGTAAACTTGGAACTTAATAAATTTCCCTTTTTAAAAGCCATTGTATTACTGGTACATCACATTTCAGCAGCTTACAAAACAAAACACCATGTAAATAACCTACACAATTCCATGAAAACAACCTAATCAAGACATCAAATCCCACAACTGTTCTTCCCCCACAAAATTGGATTAGGGTTAAAAGATCATGGCACTTATGAGGAACAGAATTGTTTCAAACCAGCACAAACACATGCAATTATACTACTGAGAATGAATATCATGATATCAAATGTCATGAGTGTCTGTGCAGGGCAGGTCTAAAATTGTGATTTGTCACAGAAAAAGTGAGAGGTTATAATGGATCTGCAGAAATGCAATCTGTTCAAGCACCCGTGTTGCATATCCAAGAAATGAAATGGCCTTATTCTCTGCTCATTTTATGGGCAAAAACTGAAGAATAGCAGACATCCAAGTATGACAGCAAAATCAGGAAATAATACATCAGTTTGTGGAGCCAGGAATTTCCAATGGCTAATACAACCAGTCCCAAATGTCCTAATAGAGTGAAAAGATAAATTGTTAGATATAAAAATAAGAGGAAGACTTCAGACTGTGAACCCCATCAACACAACCATAGTGACCTCAGTCACATTCTTCACCTGAATCCTGTATATATGCAAAGCAGATGCCTATCTTGATATTTCACTTTATATGTATATATCCCCAAGGCAAGAACTTGTGGAAATAGAGTCCACACAATTCAATCCTCATCTTTGTTTCTTGAAAAGGAATAATAATATCCAAGGCATTGATACAGTTAGCAATGACAAAAAAGTCGTGCCCAAGCAGCTGAACTTCCTTGTGTAATTCCTGGTTGTACCCTGTTCTATAAGTGTAGTTGCTCTTTGAGATTATCAGAAATAGTCTTTCTTTGAGAAAGAAAGATTAGCATGAGAAACAAGAGGCACTCACTTATGCCTGTCAGCATCAGACTGGTATTTCAGTTCGCAAAATAGACAAATTGATATCAAGTTAATCTACATGCAAATTCTACTATCCTCCTTTGTCTCCTGGTAAAGTAGAAGCAAAATGGTGAAAATAATTGTCTGCAATGATTCTCTATTAGTCAAGTCAATGCGGAAAATAGTATACTTTCAAATTAACAACTTTTCATTCTTATTACTGCTCAATTACCTTCCCTCAAGAAATAATTACTTAACTTCCATTCCTCATACTGAACCTTTTTTTAATCACTTAACCTGATAATCATTTAATATCTTTTGACATGAAAGTCTGATTTCTATCTAGATCTACCACTGCATTGACACTGTAATTTGCATAAAGGTAGGAATTTGTCAATTTATCTCTGCACACAATTTTATCTTCAGGATATAACATGGTGCCTGCAACCTACAACTTACTCAGAAAATATATGTATATTAATGAGTGGTGAGTGAAGTAATGAGTTGATAGTTGGCACTTCTATGCAGCTTATTAGTTAGTTACTGGACAATATGCACAATGTTTTGATATACTAACTGCTTATATCCTCGTAACAATTCTAAACCGAAGCGCCGTGGATCGCGGGAGGCTCCCGGGAAGGGCAAAGGTTTGCGGGAAGGCCGGAAGATCGCGGGAACCCGGAAGTACTCTGGAAGGCCAGGGGATTGTGGGTAAATGGAATTGCTCTGGAAGGCCGGGGGATCGTGAGTAGGCTGGGTGGTCTTGGGAAGGCAGGAGGTGAGTGGGAAGGACAGAGATGCATGGTAGGGATGGAGGTGAGCGGGAAGGCCCGAGGTGCGCGGGAAAGCTGGGGATCGCGGGAAGGCGGAAGTGCCCCAGAAGGCAGGGGGGATCGTGGGCGGGCTGGAAGATCGTAGGAAGGGCGGAGGTGAGCAGGAAGGATGGAGGTGCTCGGGAAGAACGGAGGTGAGCGGGAAAGCCGGGGATTGCGGGAATGCCGGAGGTGAGCAGGAAAGCCGGGTATCACAAGAATGCGGAAGTTCTCTGGAAGGCGCGGGTATTGTGGGTAGGCTGCATGATCGTAGGAAGGCCAGAGGTGCGCGGGAAGGCCAGAGGATCACAGGGAGACTGGAGGATCTCGGGAAGACAGAAGTGCTCTGGGAGGCAGGGGATCGTGGGTAGGCCGGGTGATCGTGGGAAGGCTGGAGGTGCGCGGGAAGGACGGAGGTGCACGGGAGAGCTGCGGATCGTGGGAAGGAGGAAGTGTTCCGGAAGGCCGGGGGTTGTGGGTACGCTGGATGGTTGTTGGAAGGCCAGAGGTGAGTGTGGAGGCAGAAGTGCGCGGGAAGGATGGAGGTGTGCGGGAAGGCAGGAGGTGCACAGGAAAGACCGAGGTGCACAGGAAAGCCGCGGATGGCGGAAAGGCGGACGTGCTCCAGAAGGCCTGGGGATCGTGGATAGGCTGGATGATCATTGGAAGGCCGGAGATGAGCGGAAAGGAGGACTGTCGCTGCGTAGCCTGACGATGGCGGTTGCAGCTCAGCATTGCCGCTAGGCTGGAGGATTGCAAGAAGGTTGGCAGTGCCTGGGAAACTGTAAGGTCACCGCTGCAGTCACCAATTGGGCTGAATTTTTATTTGAATAAATATACTTGAGTATTTCTTCCATCTTCCACTCCGTTCTCCGCACCTCATAAAGATAATCAGCTGAATATTTTTTAGCTTATCCTAGTAATTCATTTGATATGTATAAGAAGATACAGGTGTTTCCTTGGTTAGTCCTTTTTTTCTTAGGCAGAAGGTAGCATGCTAAACAAACATTCGTGGGTTTTTTTTTTTTTTTTTTTTTTTTTTGCAGTGGTCTGGCTTCGGGAATCAAACCGGGTCTCTGGCATGGCGGGCATTGTCCACAACAAACATGTGCTTTTGCAGTTTACTTTTTTTTTTTTTTTTTTTTTTGCATGGACAGACACCAGGAATCGAGCTGGATCTCTGGCGTGGCAGGCAAGAATTCTGCCACTGAGCCACCATCACACCACCTTCTAGTTTATTCAGTGACTCTCCTATGTTGGGGATTCAGGTAGTTCCCAGCCTTTGACAATTATAAATAACACTACAAGGCATGACCAGTGCCCAGGTATTTTGGTTTTACTGGAAGCATAACTTTAGAATAAATTCTTACAAATGTTGTTTCTAAGTCAAAACACAAATACATGTATAGATTTGTTTGTAATTATCACTTCTGTCCCCTTAGAGTTGTATCATTTTGCATTCCTGCTGTTACTGTTTTAGTATGTCTTTTTTCCCAACAACTTTGCCAAAAGAATATATTGTCAATGTTTTGAATGTTGCCAATCAATGAATTCTCTGAGTAGGTTCATATTTATTTTTCTGCCATGAGTGATGTTGAGCAGTTTACAGAAGTGTTAGGGCATTTTAGCAGCTTGTTTTTTTTAATTTATTCAACATTTTTGCCAATTGAAATAATATTTTTTTATATTTCCCCTCAGGTTTTATAACTTTTATATATATATATTAAGAATATACAAAGTGCTATATATTGTGACTTGCCAGTTTACTACATTTTGACTTATAGCAAGTTTTGTCATGTGATGTAAAAATAAGTATTTTTATATGGTCCCGGTACTTTAAATGGGAACCTACCCATATTTCCTTTTCTTGTTTGTTGTTGTTTTGTTGTTGCTTGTTTACACTTAGGTCTGGTCCATTTGGAGTTTTTTCTGGTGTTTGATGTGAAGAATGGATATAATTTTATCTCTTCAGCTAATAATTATATACATATTTTAACATCATACATTAGAACAGCTCCTTTTGGGCCAGTGTTTAGAAATAACACACTAATCCAATATTAGATATTTATGTGTAAAGGGGTTCGTTTCAGGACTCAACTCTTCTATTAATCTCTCTGTTCTTGTGCTTGGGATGTTTTCCTTCATTATTATGTCTACGAGGGCTAGATCTCTCAGAACGCTTACTTTTCTTTGTTCTCCTAGCTATTTATTGTCTTCTTTTTTATTGGTTCATATACACTTTATTTCCATAAAAAAAAGCTCAGTGAAATTTTTGTGCTTTTTTTGCATTAAATTATACAGTGACTCAGAAATAATTGAAATAGTGATGATGTTGAGATGTTGTACAACAATGAGAGAGGATTATCTCATTAAGAAATCTACTTTGCACTTTAGGAGTGTTTATTATATTTTCCTGCATATAGGTGTCGACACTTTGAGTTATTTTATTCCTAAATATTGTATCTTTGTGTGCTATTATACATGAGTTTCCTCACTCATTGCCTCTTCTAACTGGTTATTGCTTGTAGATATAAGTGTTATTGATTTTTATTGTTTATTTTTTCTATTGCTCTCTTCCTGAAATATTTTAGAGTTTGGGTTAGCGTATCATTGATTTTCTTGATATGTTATAGTGTCCTCTGCAAATAGTTTTATTTCTTCTTTCCCAATTTTTGTGTCCCAAATTGTTTCCTCTAATCTTGTTGCCTTGGCTAGGATCTTGGGGACATTGGTATATAATAGTGCAAATGGTGGGCACTTTGCCTTGTTCCTGACCATGGAAGCAATGCTACTAAGTTTTCTCCATTAGGTAAAGTTTGAGCTTAAACTAAGTTTTCTCCATTAGGTAAAGTTTGAGCTTTCATACTGATGTATAAATATTTTGCCATGTTAAGGAAATATACACCTATTTGTATTTTCTCAATATTTTTATAAGGAATATATATTGAGTCTGTCCAAGGTTTTTCCAGAATCTATGGAGATAATAGTAAAGATGTCTCATCCTCTTGCTTTGCCTCCCTTCCCTTCCCCCATCAGCCAGGTTCTGAGCATCCAGGGTGGGAAGGGAGCAGAGGGAAGGGAACAGAAAATATCTTAGCTGAGACACTGCCTTCTCAAGCTGGCTTCATTTCCTTTCACTGTTTACTTTTGTGATAATTATAAGAAATTCAAGGGCATGTTTACTACAAGCAGCTTTCCACTTTTGAGTTCTGAATTTAGAAACCTCAACTTGCATGAGATGTTGCCACTGTGCAGGTGCAGGAAACATGGTGGGGGAAAGAGAAGCATGTAACATGCTGTGCTGGCACCCAGTGAACATCTGTGCTAATAGGAGCTGAGTTGTCAGCCTAGAGGGTCCTCTCTGATGACACTCTCAGAAATGACTGTGTGTTCCATGCATGTGAAGGAGGCCATGTGGCTGGGGGGAGTGACAGGAATCAGGATGTAAGAGCCAGGTTACATGACAACTTGTAGATCGTGGTGAGTGGTTTGGGATTTTTGCTAAGCAAACTGGGAAGACATTAGAGGGTTTTAAGCAGAAGAGAGATATAATCTGATTTATGCTATAAATCGGTCACTCTGGCTGCTCTGTGGAGAATGGATTGTGAGATGTAAATATCTGTTGGCACATTGAGCCAGTAGAAGAATATGATTATGAAGTACTGACAGAATCTTCCAATTGTTTTTTGAACCACCAGCTAAGTGGAGTTGATCAAGCTCATCTTTATTGATGCCTTGATCACTTGAGAGAGATGCTATGCCAGATGAAATATGAATTAAAGCAGTTCAGAGTGACAAGTTTGGCAGTGGTTCTGGAACAAGATAAAGTGCAGAACTTGAAGGTCAAGAATGAGGGACCAGGATCTGCAGGAAAGATTGCAAAAGGTAAGGAATTTTTTTGTTCTTCCTCTGAAGTTTCAGCTGATAATGTTCAAAGCTATTGTCCTTTATCAGCAAACCATTTGGATTGCAGTAGCCCTCCCTTTGATATTTCTGGCCCAGTAGCAAATGTGGGTTATAGTATAACTCTTCAGTTATAACAAGTCACCATTTATTCCATAAACCAAAGAAACTTGACAACCCTAAACATGAAAAGAAGCAAGAATTGTGTAAGTTAACAGAAGAACTGGCATGGTCTGACCTGATTTAATGGTATACTAAGAAATTCATTTTATGAATCATGTAAAAGTCAGTCATCAGTCAGATTCTCATCCACTCACAGCATGGAAAGCCACCTTTCAAAGAGTCTAGGTGCTGATTTGTTAAAACTTCGTCCATCTGAATGTGTTTCCAGTGATGATTCTGAGTTCGAAGAGATATCAGATTTAAAATCCTTAATGATAAAGAACTCACCTAGTAACTCTTTATGTATTCAAAATAAGCCACTACCTGATTTCTAAAATATTCCAGTAGAAAACCATTCAGGAAGTTTAATCAATCCTCCACATTTAACTAGCTCATTGGAAAATATGACTCTTGATCATTTAAATACTGGTAAAAAGACAGAGTTTGGAGATTTTTTTTTGAACAAAGGGCCAAAAAAATTACATTTAAAAAATGACATTTTGCAATTGTCTCTGTGAAAGTCCAGCCCTAGCTGAACAGTTCAGGAAATAAAAGAAAACAATCCTGGTCAGTGCTTTACTTTATCTCATCCCTGTAACCAGCCATCTCCAGTTGCACAGTGTCAGTCTTCAACTGGAATATCAGAATTAACAGGATCTCTGTCATCTTTGGCATTTTGTAAAGCTTGTCCCACCTGAGACTTTCTGACTTGATAGCAGAAATGATTAATTAGATAAATCTCAGATTAAGAAAGATTCCTTTAACCCAGTTTATATGAAATGTGGTTTCCTGGAATAGATTCAAGTATTGATCTTAGTGTTCTTATAAAAAACCCAGAATCTGTTCCAAAACCTATAGTAGATCCATCAGTTGCACCAATACCAAGAACTAATGTTCTAAGTTCAAAGCTAGGAAAGCATTCCAATTTCACTAAAGACAATAAGAAAAACAATAGAGTCTCCCTGATTAGGAAGCTACCTGTTTTCTCTCTCTTGGACCAAGGCCTTTGCTGCTAGACCTTTAGCTTTTGCTTCAACACTATGTCTTCATAACCCACCAAAAAGCTGCAGGGACACACCTTTGAACTTTATAAGATTTTTTTATAGTAGAAAAGTTCAAGACATAAAGGGCAAAGAAATGGTCCCTCTTATAACAATAATACCATTTACCTTCAAATCAGCATCACCTAATGACACATAAAAGTTAATAAGGGTGGTGCAAAGGAGGCTCTGGCAGAATTCTTACCTGCCATACTGGAGACCCGGGTTCAATTCCCAGAGCCTGCCCATGCAAAAAAAAAAAAAAAAAAAAAAGCTAATGAAAAGAATGCTTTTGTTAGAGAGTAGTGATAAAAAGAAAACATCCATTATAGAACTTTTAATTTTAAATGTAGGTCACAATCTTTATTATGATCAGTTTTACTATGGGATTTGAGATGACATTTTTATGTTAAAATTGTCTTAAGTGAGTTGATAACATTAGTTAATACATATTTTTGCTCTGAAATTTTAAAAGTGTACTTATTTTAGTGCAATAGCTGGCTTTATTAAATTGATAGCCTGTACTGGGTGTTTGTTTAGAAAGTGGAGACTTGATATGCAATCAAACCTCAGATTTTTTTTGCTTGAAATACTCAACTTTATACATTTTTATGATGAGAAATTTTCTTTTATAAAGATTTTGCAGTTTTGTTTTCAAAGGAAAATGACACTACTTCAGGTTATGATTCAGTGATGTGTCTACTAATGATATGTGTCATAGGATGGCTAAGACATAATCATATTTTAAAGTATTATATCATTCCCAGCTTCATTATTTTTCTGTAGATGAATATTAACAATTTTGTATTAGAAATTCTTAAAATTCCTAACTTTTAAGAATACTGTAGGGAGTTATTGAAATACCTTTTTCATGATTAAGTTTTTTTCAATAATTTTACTGATGAAACAACATGCACACATATGAACATTCTTAACATACAAATATTTCACACATGGTGTACAGTCAGTGACTCACAATATCATCACGTAGTTGTGTATTCATCACCATGATCATTATTTTGAACATTTACATCATTCCAGAAAATGAGATAAAAAAGAAAAATACTGATACACACTTACCCCTCCCTCATCAACCACTAGTATTTCCATCTGCCCAATTTATTTCAGTTTTTGTTCCCCTATTATTTGTTTACTTTGTCCATATTTTTTACTCATCTATCCATACCCTAGATAAAGGAGCATCGGACCCAAAGTTTTCACAATCACACAGTCACATTGGAAAAGTTATATCATTATACAGTCCTCTTCAAGAAATAAGACTTGAACATACCTCTACAGTTTCAGGTACTTCCCTCTAGCCACTCCAATACACCATAAACTAAAAAGGGCTAACTATATAATGCATAAGAATAACCTCCAGGATAATGTCTCAACCCTGTTTGAAATCTCTTACCCATTAACAGTTGATTTTTTTCTCATTTCTCTCTTCCCCTTTTTGGTCAAGAAGTTTTCCTTAATCCCTTGGTGCCAGGTCCCATCTCATCCCAGGATTTCTGTCCCATGTGGCCACAGAGATTTATACCCTTGGGAGTCATGTCCCATGTAGAAGGGGAGGGCAGTGAGTTCACTTGTCATGTCAACTTAGAGAGGTCACATCTGAGCAACAAAAGAGATTCTCTGGGGATGACTCTTGGGCCTAATTTTAAGTAGGCTTAGCCTATCCTTTGCAGGAATTAGTTTTATAGGGTAAACCCCAAGATTGAGGGATCAACCTATTGATTTGGTTGTCCCCACTCCTTGTGAAAATATCAGAAATTCTCCAAATGGGGAAGTTGGATATTTCCCCCATTGTCCTCATTCCCACAAGGGGACTTTGCAAATAGATCTTCATTTACTGTCCACATCACTCTGGGATTTATCATGGCATCACACTAACCTGGACAAACCAACAAAATCTTATGCCCTATTCAAGAATCCATGTACTTATGGTATTAACTAAACTGATTATACAAGTAAATTAAGAAGCACACTACCCAAAATATAAATTTTGCACCAAATAAACATCTCTCCCTTTAGTCTCACACAGAAGTTGACATTTTAGAATATGGATGATACCATCTTTTACCCAGTCTTCTGATGAATGTTAGTCCTATACAGTTCAGCTTCATTCACATCTCTACATAATGTCTGATCACTTTTTCAACTTTTTAAAATGGTTCCCGTAAAGGGTACTGCTGACCTTCAGAGTTTCAGAGCTCTAACTCTGAGTCTCAGGTGTCACATAAATGCCCAAAGTTTCTGGGAAAGACCACATTAAATACAAACTGTAAATTATCTGAGACTTCAGAATGAACAGTTACACCTCCTGAATATATATGATTGCCATAAGAGCTTATAATCTAGGACCCTTTGCCATATACCCCACCCTGATATCCCATGCTCTCAACTTTAGTTAAACAAATGTCTATATTATAGTTAGTTCATATGATTCAAGCATGACAATATTTGTCTTTTTGTTCTTAACATTTCTTTCAATAAAAATTATTAATGTTCATTCCTCTAGTCTTAGAGATTGAATCCAGGCAGGACATATGCCCTAGAGACTGTGTCCAGGAGGATGTGTGAACTAGAACTGTGTCCAGGAAGAAGTGTGTCCTAGAATCTGTGTCCAGGTAAGTATCCAGAACACTGTCCCTAGTGTTCTGGACAGCATATTTCCTAGAGATTGTATCCAGGAGTAGTTGTGTCCTAGAGTGTGTGTCCATAAAAAAGTGTGTCCCTAGAGAGTGTGTCCATGCAGGTAGGTGTCCTACAAACTATTACCTGTAGGGCATGTGTCTGAGGCTCTGTCCAGGACATGTGTTCTGGAAGCTGTGTCCTTAATTTTTTCAGGCAGTTCATGTGTCCTAGAATCTGTGCCCAGGCAGTACATGTGTCCTAGAGACTGTGCAGGAGGGCATCTGTCCTAGAGTCTGTGTCCAGGTGGACATGCATCCTAGAAGCTGTGACAGGAGGGTGTGTGTCCTAGTGACAATGTCCAGTCAGATCATGTCTTAGCGACTGTATCCAGGCAGAAAGGATGTCGTGGAGAGTGTGTCCAGGTAGTACCTGTGTCCTGTGGATTGTGTTCAGGCAGGATGTGTGTCCTAAATACTGTGTCCAGTAGGGTGAGTGTCCTAGAGTCTGTGTACGTGATGACATGTGTCCTAGAGAGTATCTCCAGGCAGAATATCTGTCCTAGAGTCTAAGTCCAGGAGGGCATGTGTCTTATGGTCCATGTTCAGGGAAGACATGTGTCCAAGAGCTTTATCCAGGCAGTATGTGTATCCTAGAATCTGTGTCCAGGAAGACATGTGTCCTTTACAGTGGGTCCAGATGGATGTGTGTCCTCAAAACTGTGTTCAGGAGGGTGGGTGTCCTAGAGACTATCTCAGGAGGATATATTTCTTATAGCTGTGTTCAGGAATGGTGTGTATCCTTGACAATGTGTTCTGAAGGGTTTATTTCTTAGGAGACTGTGTCTAAGAAGATATGTGTCCTAGAGAATGTGTCCAGGAGGAAGCGTGTCCATGAGTTTGTATCCAGGTAGATGTTTGTCCTAGAACATGTGTCCAGGATGGCATGTGTCCTAAAAAATGTCCAGGGAAGACCCGTATCCTAGAGACTGTATCAGGAAGTATGTGTGTCTTAGAGACTGAGTCCTGAAGGAAGTGTGTCCATGAGATTGCCCATGCAGGACACGTGTCCTAGAGTCTGTGACCATGCAGGATATGTGTCCTAGAGCTGTGTATAGGTAGGATGTGTATTCTAGAAACTGTGTCCAGGAGAAGGTGTGTCCTAGAGAGTGGGTCCAGGTGGATGTGTGTTCTAGAGACTGTGTCCAGGGAGGACCTGAGTCTTAGAGTCAATGTCCAGGCAGGACATTTGTCCTAGAGATTATGTCCAGGAGGCTGTGTGTCCTAGAGACTGTGTCTAGGAGGACATGTGTCCTACAGTCTGTGTCCAGGAGAATGCGTTTACTAGACACTGATTTATGGCAGGACAAGTACCTAGAGACTGTGCCCAGGCAGGAAGTGTGCCCTAGAGAATGTGTCCAGGAGGCCATGTGTCCTAGAGATTGTCTCCTGGAAGAAGTGTGTCCTACTGACTGTGTCCATGCAGCATGTGTGTCCTACAGACAGTGTCCAGGAGGGTGTGTCTCCTAAAATGTTTGTCCATACAGGATAAGGATATGTGTCCTAGAGCTGTGTCCAGTTAAGACATGTATCCTAGAGACAGTGTTCTGGACAGCATATTTCCTAGAGACTGTGTCTGGGAGTAGGCATGTCCTAGAGAGTGGGTCCATGAGGCTGTGTGTTCTAGAGATTGTGTCCAGGGAGGATTTGTGAACTAGAGTCAGTGTCCAGGCAGGGTGTTTGTCCTGGAGAATGCCTCCAGGAAGATGTGTAAAATAGAGCATTTCCCAGAGGATGTGTGTCTTAGAAATTGTGTCCATGCAGGATTTGTATCCTAGAATCTATGTCCTGGAGGACATGTGTCTTAGACACTATCCAGGCAGAATATGTGTTCTAGATACTGAGTACAGCACAACCTTTGTCCTTAAGTTTTTCCAGATAGTTCATGTGTCCTAGAGTCTATTCTCAGGCAGAGTGTGTCATAGAGACTGTGTCCAGGAGAATCTGTCTCCTAGAGTCTGACCTTGCAGGATATTTGTCCTAGAGCTGTGTCCAGGTAAGGCCTATATCCTAGGGACAGTGTTCTGTATAGCATGTTTCTGAGAGACTGTGTCCAGGAGTAAATGTGTCCTAGAGAGGGGGTCTGTGAGGGTGTGTGTCCTTTGAGACTGTCTCCAGGAGGATGTGTGAACTAGAGTCTGTTTCCAGGAGGACATGTGTCCTAGAGACAGTGTCCATGCAGGACATGTGTCCTAGAACCTCTGTCCTAGAGGGCATATGTCTTAGACACTGTACAGGCCGGATATGTGTCCTACACACTGTGTAAAGGCACTATATGTGTCCTAAAGTTTTCCAAGTGGTATGTGTGTCCTACAGTCTCTGTCCAGGCAGGACGTGTGTCCTACAGACTGTATCCACACAGAATGTGTGTCCTAGATTCTGTGTCCTGGCGGTGTGTGTTGTCGACACTGTCCAGGCAGGATTTGTGTTCTAGACACTGTGTGCAGACATGACCTATGCCCTGAAGTTTTTCCAGGCACTATGTGTGTGCTCAAGTCTGTGCCCAGGCAAGACATGGGTCATAGAGACTGTGTCCAGGAGTCCGTGTGTCCTAGACAGTGTCTAGGAGGAAGTTTGTCCTAGAGTCTGTGGCCAAGCAAGAAGTGTGCCCTAGATACTGTAAATGGGAAGTGTGTCCCAGAGACTGTCCAGGCAGGATGTGTGTCCTAGAGCTGTGTCATGTAAGACATGTATCCTAGAGGCAGGGTTCAGGATGGCATATTTCCTAGGGACTCTGTCCAGGAGTAGGTGTGTCTTGATTGTGGGTCATGTGGGTGTATGTTCTAGAGAGTATGTCCAGATAGGATGTGTGTTCTAGATCTATGTCCAAGAGGTTGTGTGTCCTAGAGGCTTTGTCCAGAGGCAATGTATTCTAGAGACTGTGTCCACAAGGAATTGTGTCCAGGCAGGACGTGTGTCCAGAGGCTGTGTCCAGGAGGGCGTGTCCCCTAGAGTGTATGTCCATGCAGACTATATGTCCTAGAGCTGTGTCCATGTAAGACGTGTGTCCTAGAGTCAGTGTTCTTGATGGCATCTTTCCTAAAGACTGTCTAGGAGAAGGTATGTCCCAGAGAGTTGGTCCACTTGTATGTGTGCCCTAGAAATTGTATCCAGGCAGGACTTGTGTCCTAGAGTCAGAACCCAGGCAGGATGTGTGTCCTAGAGACTCTCCAAGACAATATGTGTCCTAAAGTCTGTTTTGCAGGAGGAGGTGTGTCCTAGAGACTGTGTCCAGGCATGACCTGCGTCCTGAGGTTTTTCCAGGCAATATGTATGTCCTAGAGTCTTAGCCCAGGCAGGACCTATGTTATAGAGACTGTGTCCAGGAGGCTGTATGTCCTGTAGACTGTGTCTGGGAGTACATGTATCCTAGAGACTGAGTCATAGTAGGACACGTATCTAGAGACTGTGTCTGGGCAGGATGTGTATTCTAGTGATTGTGACCTGGAGGGCATGTATCCTAGAGATTGTGTCCAGAAGAACATGTATCCCAGAGTGTGTGTCCAGGTAGATGTGCATCTTAGAAACTGTGCCAGGAGGGCCTGTGTCCTAATGACTGTGCCTGAGCAGGACATGTGTCCTAAACCCTGTGCTAAGTGGGACCCACTTCCTAGAGACTGTGTCCAGGCAAACATATATCCTAGAGGCTGAGTCCAGGCAGGATATGCGTTCTAGAGACATTTTCCTGGAGGATATGTGCCCTGAGACTGTGCCCAGGAGGACATGTGTCTATGAGACTGTGTCCAGGTAGGATGTGTATAGTAGAGTGTGTGTCCAGGCAGGACGTGTGTCCCAGAGACTGTTTCTAGGAAGACTTGTGCCCCAGAGACTGTGTCCAGGAGGATGTGTGTCCTGAGACAGTGTCCAGCCAGCAAGTGTGTCCTAGAGAATGTGTCTAGGAGGAAATGTGTCTTAGGATCTGTGCCCAGGAGTACAGGTGTTCTAGAGACTCTTCCAGGCAGGACATGCATCCTAGAGACTGTTTCCAGGGGGCGTGTGTCCTAGAGTCTTGATTCAGGGAAGATATGTGTCCTTTAGCTGTGCCCAGGCAGGACATGTATCCTAGAGACTGTGTCCTGGGGGGGTACATTTTCTAGAGACTGTGTGTTCAGAAGCACGTATGTCCTCAAGTGTGGGTCCAGGAGGAAATGTGTCGTAAAGTCTGCGTCTAGGTGGATGCGTGTCCTTGAGTCTGTGTTTAGAAGGATGTGTGTCCTTGAGACTGTGTCCAGGTGGGTGTGCATCCTAGAAACTGTGTCAAGAGGGTGTGTGTTGTAGCAACCGTGTCTAGGCAGGACATGTATCTTAGAGTCTGTGTCCAGGCAGGACGTTTTTCCTAGAGTCTGCGTCCAGGAGAACATCTGTCTTAGAGACTGTGTCCAGAAGGACCCGTGTCCTGTAGAGTGGGTCTAGAGGATGTTCATCCTAGAATCTGTGTCCATGTGGACATTTGTCCTAGAAACAGTGTCCAGGAGGGCATGTGTCCTAGGGTCTGTGTCCAGGCAGGACTAGTATCCTGGAGACTCTTTCCAGGAAATGTATGTCCTAGAGACTGTCCAGGAAGGACATGTATCCTAGGGACTATATCCAGGCAGGATGTGTGTCCTAGAGTTTGTATCCAGGCCAGAAGTTTGTCCTAGAGACTGTGCCCATGCAGGATATGTGTCCTAGAGCTATGTCCAGGCAGCATCTTTGTCCTAAAGACAGTGTCCTGGAAGGCATATTTCCTAGAAACTGTGTCCAGGAGTAGGTGTGTCCTTGTGTCCTAGAACGTGCATCCACAAGGATGTATGTCCTAGAGACTGTGTCCAGGAGGGCCTGTGTCCTAGAGATTATGTTTAGACTGGATGTGTGTCCTAGAGACTGTGTGACCTCATGTGTGTCATTCATTCCAGACCTCCATGGCCTGCGCAGGTTGTAGTTCTCAGCTGTCTACCCCAGGTGGGAGGCTATATAATGAGAGCTGTGGATGAGCAGAATGGACATCAAGAGAAATCTGAGGTAATCATTGGTATGGCCGAAGGCTTCAGGAGAAGCAGGAAAAGGAAGTGTTGGCTCCTGTGGAAGCCTCAGAAGAATTGAAGGCCGGGGGTTGGCAGTGGAGAGAATATTCTGGAAAGAAGCAAACCTAAGGACAATGCAGCTGGTGAGGGACTGCCACTTTGGAGGTGGCAGAAATGGGGTCATGGGCACACCAGCAAGTAGCAGGCATCACAGGAGGCTGAGGGTGTGTGTCCCCTCCCATGGAGGGGAGGGAGCAGGGCCCCAGGAACCACCCTCTCCCTTGCCTGCTGAGCTCAGCACCCCTGAACTCATCAGACACTACACCCCAAATCTGCAGGGGGACAATGGCCACCAGAAGAGTAGGCCACAGGGATGGGCCCAGGTGTTGTCCTCTCACTCCCCTCCCTATCCCCATGCATAGTTCTGTGAGTCATTGGTTTTGGTAGTGAGGGGAGCAGCCAGTCCCCACCCAGACCCAGTCCTCCCACCAGTCACAATCTCCTCCCCCATCCCACCTAAGACCCTTTCTCTGCTCCAGGCCAGGCCAAGTCCTGCACTTCCTCACCCTTTTAGCAAGATTCTTCCACCCCAACTCTCACCCAACCCCCCACCTACCAGTCCACCCCCCAACTGAGTCCAGGAAAACAAACCTCTTTCTGGTTCTTCAGGCTGCCCCTTTCAGCAGTCCCAAGGTCTGGTGGGAAGTAGCCCCAGCAAGAACCAGAAACTGGGCTTCCACAGGCAGAGCATGCCAACTCTGGTATGCATGTTTCTCTCCTGTTGTGCTCCAGGCACCTTGGTGAGTGAGTGACCCTCTATCTTTTCCCTGCAGCACCTGTGGAGCGGGATGCCATGGCAAGAGGATGCAGACAAAAGGCAAGTAAGTTCAGCTACCCTACTCTTCCATTTTCACATTCTCCTTCCTGCAGAGTGACCTTGGCTACAGCCTGATGACCCTCCATGGCCCCTGTTCCCCTTCTGTAAAAAATGAGGGGTAGTATAGCTTAGGAGTGCTGTAAAAGCAGAGAAAATCATGGGCTCCCCTCAGATCAGCACAGGGCTCCTTCTGGGTAAGAATAGCCAGTGTGAGGAAGATTTATACCTATAGCTCCTGTATTTATTCAGTTGTCTCATGAGTTGACTGGGACACCAGCTTGAAATGAAAATGCCTGGCCCTACCTGGCTCTCTGGCTGTCTTGCTGTGTTGGAAGTTGGGGGTCAGAATGGAGGTGGGGGCACAGGTGAAAAATTCAGCTAAGGTCTTGTTCCTGGAAGGACAGAGAGATGCCCTCTCCTTAGCAAGACTTTTCCACTCCTGCTGCCCCTCCCCCATCCTCCTCCACCTTCTAATCCCCTCCCCCACAGTCCCTGTAAAAAAAAAAACCCTTCTGCTTTTCCTGGGCAACCCCTTCAAGATCCACAAGATCTTGTGAGACAGTGCTCCAGAAAGAAGCCAAAACCAGGTTTTCACAGACAGACAAGGCTAGCAGTGCTGAGGATGCTTGTCTCCTGATGAGCTCAGGCAACTTGGTGAGTTGCCCCTCCTTTCCCTGCAGCACCTGTGGAACTAGACACACTACTGAGAGGATGTGGATGAAACACCCAGTAAGTTCAAACCCCTGTTCCCTAAAGTTCCTGCAGAGTGAATTAGAGCTGTGCCATGGTGAGAATCCAGGGCATCTGTTTCCCTTATGTGAAATAGGGAGAGAATATTTCAGGGTTCCTGTGAAGGCAGATGAAGCATGCATTACCCCCAGGTCAACCTGGGGCTCCTGCCTGGTAAAAGTAGCCACAGTGAGGATTTGTAAGGCATTTGTATTTATTATTCAAATTCATCAGCTGGCTGGGTAACCAGCTTGAAATGAAATGAGTCTGACCTTCCCTAGTGGTCTGTCTGGCTATGTTGGAAGCTTGTGGGGCCAGAATGGAGGAGAGTGTGGGTGTGCAGTTTCTCCAGAGGCCTTGTCTCTGGAGGGACAGAAACCTGCATCCTGATAAGGAGAGAACAAAGGGACCTAAATGTAGGTGAAGGACAGTGGCCAGTCACATTTTTTTATTTTTTTATTTTATTTATTTATTAATTAAAAAATTAATAACAGATGAACTAAAACAGTAACATCATTCCATTCTTCATATATAATCAGTAATTCACAATATCAATACTTAGTTGCATATTCATCATTTCTTAGAACATTTGCATCCATTCAGAAAAAGAAATAAAAAGACAATGGAAAAAGAAGTAAAATGAAAACAGAAAAAAAAGATTATACATACCATACCCCTTACCCCTCACTTTCATTGATCACTAGCATTTCAAAGTAAATTTATTTTAACATTTGTTCCCCCTATTATTTATTTTTATTCCATATGTTCTACTCATCTGTTGACAAGGTAGATAAAAGAAGCATCAGACACAAGGTTTTTACAATCACACAGTCACATTGTGAAAGCTATATCATTATACAATCATCTTCAAGAAACATGGCTACTGGAACACAGCTCTACATTTTCAGGCACTTCCCTCCAGCCTCTCCATTATATCATGACTAACAAGGTGATATCTACTTAATGCATAAGAATAATCTATTGATAACCTCTCGACTCTGTTTGGAATATGTCAGCCATTGACACTTTGTCTCATTTCACTTTTCCCCATTTTGGTCCAGAAAGTTTTCTCAATCCCTTGATGCTGAGTCTCAGCTCATTCTAGGATTTCTGTCCCACATTGCCAGGAAGGTCCACACTCCTGGGAGTCATGTCCCACACAGACAGGGGGAGGGTGGTAAGTTTGCTTGTTGTGTTGGCTGGAGAGAGAAACCACATCTGAGCAACAGAAGAGGTTCTCTTGGGGGTAACTCTTAGGCCTAATTTTAAGTAGGCTTGACCTATCCTTTATGGGTCCCCAAGTGGACTTTGCAAATACTTTTTTTTTCCCCATTCAAGATTCCATGTAATTATGGCATTCAAATAAACTGACCATGCTAGTTTAATTAGATGATGTACTTCCCAAAATATAAATTTTGTACCAAATAAACATGTGTTCTTTCATTCTCACATGGAAGTTGAAGTTTGAAGATACCGGCCATATCATCCTTTACCCTGTATTCTGATTTACCTTAGTCCTGTCCAGATCAGCTTCATTTGTGTCTCCAGTCAAAGTCTCATCACTTTTTCAGCTTTTTAAACAGCTGCTGTATGGGATACTGCTGACTTTTATAGCTTCAGTGCTCTAACTCTGAGTCTCAGGTTGGCATTCCTTCTTAAAACGTCCACTGTCCCTTATCAGAAACCCTCAGGGCATGCTAGGTTCTGAAGTTCAGAATTTTTCAGAACTGTGGACAGTTTGGTGACACATTTATTGTCACACTCCTTGCAGGGCCTGGGATAGGAGCTGCAGTCGAGCCCCTAAGTATTTTTCTGACAAAATGCAGAACATTCTAAGTGGGATAGAAAAGACTGAATGGTCTCATGCCCACACAGATCAGGTTTTGTGATCAATTGAGTGACAAAACCCTTTTCAGTTTTTGGAGCTGTTTGTATTTCAGAATTACAAGGAAGGGATCATGGGCCTAAAGCCCAGGAGCCTGATAGCGTTATGAACCATTAGCTTCAGCATGGCCCCCTCCCCCCTGCCCTTGCCCCCGCAGCACACAAGCATCGTGTGGGTGGGAGCTGGGTCAGCCCTTTAGCACTGGGTTCCCCAGTCTTGTAGGGGACTCCATAGATGGGTTGAATAAATGAAGGAATAGAAAGGATTTTTCCCTCTTTGAGTAATTGCTTTCAGGGCTTTTGGTTCATTGTAGCTTACTGTTCATTTGGGAGGCAGAGGCTCCCCCGACCTTGTTGCCCTTTGGATATAGAAATGTGCCCTCCATGGACAGGGCATTCATTTATTCATGGATGAAGCACTGCCTGCTGGCTCAGGGCTGGGTCTTGGGGATCCTCTTGGGAGGGCAGACCCTGTCCCTGAACTGCAGGACGGAGGACATGACACAGCCATCCTGTCCCAGTGTCGAGGTGGTGATGCTGCTGAGGCAGAACCAAAGTGCAGACATGGTCCTCTCTGTCCAGGCCTCATGTATTATTCAGCTAGTGCTGCATAACAAAATATCCCCCTAACCTAGCCTAGATCAGAAAACAAGTTTTTTTGGGAGTGGGTGGGGTGCAGCTTCTGGTGTTTCTGGCCCAGGGGCTGTCCTGGGTTTGGTGTCCAGCTGTCGGCTGGGGCTGTTGTCTGGAGACCTACCTTGGACTGGAGGATGCCTTTCCATGGTTGTCCCCAGGAGGCCCCTGTTCCTTGCCACCTGACTCCTGCTGTGGCTGAGCCTGGCATCACTGGCTATCTGTATATTCTGACCCATTGTCCCTGTTAGCTCAGGCTGGCTGGGTCAGAGAACTGGTTTGAGATTTGAAAAGCCTGACTGGCCCAGGAGATCTGGCCTTTGTGGGGAGCTGAGTGGTCCTGGTGATAATGAAGGATGGACAAGAGGCTGGAAAGGCTGCAGGCCCAGGCTGTGTTGGCAGGGAATGGTGACAGGACAGGGAGGGGCTTGGCAGCAACTGTGGTGGTGGTTGTAACTCAGTGGCAGTGTTGGTTATAACTCAGTAGCGGTGATGGCAGTGAAGATGATGTGGTAGTTAGATTCAGTTGTCAACTTGGCCAGGTGAAGGCACCTAGTTCTGTTGCTGTGGACATGAGCCAATGGTACGTGAACCTCATCTGTAGCTGATTACATTTTCAGTTGGCTAGGAGGCGTGCCTGCTGCAATGAATGATGTTTGATTTAATTGGCTGGTGCGTAAATGAGAAAGTGCAAGGGAGCACAGCCCGAGTAGCTCAGTCCAGGCCTTTGGAGATGCAGAGAGAAATCACCCTGGCGAAAGCTTTTGGAACCCAGAGACCTGGAGAGAAGGCCAGCAGAGACCATCCTGTGCCTTCCCACGTAAGAAAGAACCTCATTGGAAAGTTAGCTGCCTTTCCTCTGAAGAACTAACAAAATGAATCTCCTTTTATTAAGAGCCAATCCAGTTCTGGTGTGCTGCATTCTAGCAGCTAGCAAACTGGAACAGATTGTGACAAGGCCAGCCCTCCCCTAGGACATTTATTAGCTCATTTGATCATCACACCAGCCCTGGTTTCCTTTTATGAGCCTATGTGTTGAGGGAACACAGAGAGGTTATGAACTTGCCCAGGGCCACACAGCTGGTCAGACCTAGAGCTGGCTTTGGAATCACTGGCCGCTCAGGCCCGACAGGGGTCACATGCCTTGTGAACATGCCCAGGTCAGGAAGCAGGTGAGCTCTGGAGCCAGGCAGACCTGTCCTCTCCCCCATTTGCCATGCCCTTGGTGGGTTGCCCTAGTGGCCTGAGCTTCAGGACTGTTTCTAGGATCTGGTGAGGACTTGGTGCTGGGAACCCTGGAAGAACTCACAAAAGTGAGTGCCAGGAAGCTCCTGGGCCCAGTGGGAGGTGGTAGGGGTCATGGCTGGGGCTGGCTGCCAGCCATATGTGGGGAGGAGGGTGTCCTGCTGGCTGTGGGGCGAGGGTGGGTGGCAGGCCGGGAGCTGGCATGAAGCTGCCTATGGTACTGCCAGTCAAGGTGGGCCTGGAGATGGGCAGCCAGAGAACGAGCCATCTGCCAGCCCCTCTGAGCCAAAAGTGTCAATGTCAGCAGAACCAAATACAATAAAAAAACGGCAAATGAAGGAGGCACTGTGTGGCTTGAGAGAGCGTGTGCCAGATTCCCATTTATTTAGTGCACAGGAGCTGTACCAGGGGGTGGGGGCACAGACATGAGCACCCACCCACAGCCCCCGCTCTGGGGGGCTCACAGGGGATGGAGATTAAGCAAATAGCAACACACACCACCGGTGTAAAATTATGATCCCATTACCAGTCACCAGTGCCTCCTTAAAGAATGCATTCTCACTGCTGGGCCTTGTAATAAAAGAAAAGCTTTTTCTCATGTTTAATTTACTCGGCAAATAGTGTGTTCCGGACAGCATAAAGGTAAGCAGGTCCATTCAGTCCAGCTCGTGCTAAGTTGTGAAAAGCTCAGGCCAGGGCAGGCGTACCCACTGTCACCTCCATGTCCTCCCTGCAGCTCTGCCTGCCCCTCCCTCCTCCGAAGACCTTGGCCGCAAGCCCCAGCTCCCGGGACAGGCTGCCCAGGGAGGAGATGGGTGTGCATTCCTGCTGCAATCGGAATGAGGGCAGCTGTGTTTGCAGGGGACAGCCTCATTTTCCATGCACTGGGAGAGGTCTTGGGTTCTAAATGGGGGCCCGGGGCTCCCAGAATCCTCTCCCAAGTCTTGCTTTCCTCTTTTGCAGCTGCTTTTATCCCATTTAGTGCAGACTGATCCATGGGGCGGCTGGATGCTTTCAGAACTCCCCACATGGGCGGCCTCCAAGATGCCCTGCCTCGGGGGCCAGGGGCACTGGCAGCTGCTGACGGTCCCTCGATATCATCACCCCCCTGCAGGCAGAAGGTGGTGGAGGGTAGCCTGACCCACCCATTCACCCTGATGCTGTCCAGGGACACTCTCTACTGGACAGACTGGCAGACCTGCTCCATCCACACCTGCAACAAATGGAGCAGGGAGAAGAGGAGGGAGGTGCTGAGCACGTTCTGCTTGCCCAGGGACATCCAAGTGCTCAGCCAGGAATGGCAGCCCTACGGTGAGTGCCCTTCCACTGCCGCCCAGACCCCTGGGTGGGCTGCACTCACCTCCCACCTGTGCTCCTGCAGCAGGTGCTTTCTGAGCCCCCTAATGCAGGAGAACCCAGCCCCAGACTCTGGGCCTGGCTCTAGGGGTGGGGGGACACCCTGCACAGTGGTGGAGCCAAGGGGGTGCTTACATGAGTGGAGGGGTGCACAGGGCCTGGGGGTGGGCAGGTGGCTGCTGCACCCCTGGGCCCCTCCGAGATGGTGAGGGGATATTGGCAAAGGTTGTCCAGTTAGAGGCCTCATGGAGGTTATGTGCTCACTGATGAGAAAGATGCTGTAAGTTATGGTTCTCAGGCTGGGCACCCTCTAAGGTGGTGGCGGGGTACCTGATGGTAAAAGGCTTGGAACTCAGCCTTTCAGAGCTCCTACCACAGTGGGCTGGGTACCAGAACCCTGGGCACACCCACTTCCACAGTGACAAGGAACGGGAGTTCCTGGCAAAGCTGTTATAGAAGGTTTGAACTCTGAATTTAAGTGAGGGTTTGGGGGTGACAGCTTTGCTTAGCACAGGGCAGAGGGGTAGGCAGGTTCCCTGTCATTGTTTCCTGGAGAGGGCAGTGTGGTTATTCCCCCGCTGCATTTGGGCAGCCCACAAGCCTGAGTGAGTTTAGGGGTGGGGGCTTTGGGAGGAGAGGGGCACCACCTAGTGGACACCCAGGGCCCTTCCCCTTTCAGAGGTAGTAACACATTGTCTGGCCCTGGGTGGAGCGTCTGTGCCATACAGTCATGTACTCATTGTGGAAGGGTGTGGGGAAATGAACAGCACACTTGGTACCCCAAGAGGCTCTGCCCAGTGCCTGGGTGGGTTCATTGGTCCCTGTCCTGAACCCACAGGGTTCAGTTGTGTCACAGAGACAAGACTGGCCTATGCTCTAGGCACTTACCTGTCCTCACTGCACAGGGCATTCCTGAGACCCTGCTGGTGCTCGTAGGATGGCTTCCTAGAAGAGGTGTCCTTCAAGGAGCCTTGAAGAAAAAGTGGGTTATCTAGTTCTTGGAGGGGGAGTCCCGGTGCAGGGCAAGTGCCCATTCCAGAAAAAGTGGGAACCCAGGTCAGCCCTATCTGAGCTGTGGCCAGGAAGTTCCCAGTGGGTTTTGAAGAAATTGTAGATCAGCTGGTGAGGCTGAAGGCCCAGCATGGAGGGTAGTCAGCCGTGATGCAGGATGGGTGGGGGGGCTTGTGGTGCCAAGTGAGGAGGGCTTTGGTCAAGGGTACACACTGGGGGCTTTCATGTCTTGGGACCAGGAGGTGGGATGCTGGCTCATTTGGAATCAAGTGGTGAGTGGTAGCTGGTGGTGGTGGTGGCAGGCCCTGTTCTGGAATGTTCTCTCATGCCACCCTGGCTTCCACAATCCACACACAGTGTAAGGAAGACAACGGCAGTTGCTCCCACCTGTGCCTGCTGTCCTCGCAGGCACCTTTCTATGCTTGTGCCTGCCCCACTGGCATGCAGCTCTAGGACAATGGCAAGACATGTAAGGCAGGTGAGATAAGATGCAGGTGGGGGGCCCGCCAGCTTAGATACCCCTTAGGGAGTTGGTGGGTCCATTTGAAAGCACCTGCTTGGTCGGTGAAGGCTTTGAGAATCATAGGCCCAGTGGTCCTTGGGCAGCATACAGGTCAGGATTCATGTTCAAATCTGGGCTCTGCTGCCTGCTAGGCAAATGTTCCTGACATGCTCCCCAGCCCCAGGGAGCCCGATGATGTCCAGTACATGGACCTGCCACCACAGTGCTGTGTATAGATGCTCACCACCATCAGCTGTGGCACAAAAGCTATTTTTATTCCTAAAAGAGATAAAAAGCATTGGAGGATGTGATGAGAAAAAAGCAACTCCACCGCCCTTCACCCCTGGTGGACGTGTCTTTCTTTCCTGCCTCTGGCCACGAGCCATGTGCATTGGCTTCGTTGTCTCCTTTTCTGCTTTCTCATAAACACTTTCCATATTGATACAGAACTGCAGGTCTGCTTTGATCATTGTTGCCCATTCCAGCCATGCATAGATGCATGAAGTTACGGTGGGTTCTCCCACCCCCCCCCCACCTGCCACACACTCTTTGTACAGGAGGGGCGAGGTCTTCGGATATTTTCCAGCTTTTTATTCTCTCTCCTTTACTTTCCAGCACTTGCTTCTTTATCAACTCTTACTATTATTGTTTAATGAGCATCCCCTCTCCTCCGAAGCATGTTGGGGGATCTTTATTTCTGTATCAGGTTTGGGGCAACCTCTGTGGGGAAGTACCCACATCCAGGAGGTAGCCTGTCCTGGGGGATGCACAAAGTCCCCCAAAGGGTACTGGCCACTGGGCCGATTCATCCTGGCCAGTGGGTGCAGCGAGGTAGCTGTTGCCCTGCAACACATCCTCCACTGTTATATGGAGTGTGATGGGGCCAGGCCAGCAGTGGTAGGGTTGGGGACAGGGAGGAGGGGGCAGGAGAGGGACAATGGGGGCCTCCAACACAGGAGCCCCTGGCCAGAGTGCTCCCCAGGGCTGGGACGGATTCCCCTGGTGGGCTCAGAAGTGAGCCATCCCCTAGAAGCATTTTCCTGGGGTTCCTGCCCAGGGAGAGGTGTTTCCTCCCTCTCCTACTAGGTGCTTGGCACGTAGCACCTGGGGCCACATGGCCGGGTGCTGAGCGAGTGGCTGTGGTGGGGGCAGGCCAGGGTGGGGGTCTCCCCTCTGCTCCCTGGCAGGGCTCTGCTGTGGGCAAGGATTTTCCAGGACTGTATCTGCACTTTCTCTTTCCCAGAATGAAACACCTTTTATTTTGAAATAATTTCCAACATAAGGAAAGTTACAGAAACGATACACAGAGCTCCAGTGTACCCCCCGCTCATATACTCAGATTTACCAACTCTTAGCTTCTTGCCCCATATATTATATCATTCTATCATTTTATCTGTCTGTCTGACCACCTGTTTTCTGAAGATTGGAGAGTGATTACAGAGCATCTTCACTGGAGACCTGGCTGTTCTACCAGGGGCCAGTTAGGTGTGTGCCACCTCCTGCAGGGTCTTGGGGGAGGTCTCCCCAAGGCAGGATGGCCCCGTACAGTTGGAACATCACCAAGAGGACATGTGCAATTTGAAAGGGGGTGGGGGAATGTGGACAGCCCTCTCCTCACAGCTCTTATATAGGGGGCTCTAGCTGCTCAGAGCAGGGCTTGCCTTAGAGACCACTGGACCGTGGTGCTTTCATTCATTCACTCACCCATTCATTCATTCAACAGTCATTTATTGAGCACCTCCTGTATGCCAGTAAGCATTTCCTAGGTACTGGGGATCCTGCTGTGAGCAGCACAGACAAAACTTCTGCTCTCTGGAGCTCGTGGGATAGGGAGTGTGGGGTAGGTCAGACAATACAAGTCAGCAGATTATTCAGTGTCTTAGAAAGGGCAAGTGTCTTGGGAGACCAGCTCTTCAGTCATTTCTAGGTGCCTTTTGCCATTTGCCATCCACTGACCTTGAAGGTGATCTTGAGAAAGGTGTTGGGCTAGGGTCAAGGAGCTCCAGGTGAGTCACCCTGGAATGCTTTGCTGATCCTGGGACTGTGAATTAAGTAGGGAAAGGGCATGTTTTAGGCTCTCATGATACTGTGGCCTCATGGGGTTGGGTCAGTCTCTCATTTTACTGAGGGGAAAACAGGGGCTAAGGGACTAACCTGAGGTCACCTTAGAGGTGGGAGAGGAGGTTCTAAAAGGTGGGGTCTGCTGGTCTGGCTGGTGCCTGGGGCCCCTGCCCCCACCTGCCCAGGGCTCCCCTCCCTCCTGGAGCAGGGACAGCTCAGCTCAGCTCAGCAAGCATCTTGCTTAGCTTGGACTTCACCTTCTACCTTCTTGGATTTGGTTTCCCACCTTCCTGCCCACCCTGTTTGGAAGAAGGACCTGAATTCCAGCATGTTCCACAGGGTGTGTGCCCCAGTCCTGGCAGGGAAGAGATGAGGGTCCCGGGTAGGGGGAGGGAGGTACAGAGGCTGGTGCAGGTCCCCACAGCTCACAATGTTGGGAAGCTGCCACCACAAACAGGCCTCAGGGCAGAGGGGAGGAAGCAGTGCCAGGATTTGGGAGCAGATATTTCTTTAGAAAGAGAACTTCAGGGTGCTGCATCAGTGGTGCAATGGCAGACCTGGATTTGATTCCTGGAGCCTACCCTTGCCAAAAAAGCAAAAGAAAACTTCACTCTTGCAAATTTGAAGATGATGGAGCATGTCAGTTTCGCAGTATCACTCATAGTGCCCACGAGCCTCTTGTGTGCTGGGAGCCAAGAACAAAGTCGTTCAGGACACCCAATGTTCCCCTGTCCCTCACAATCTAGCTGGGGTCAAGTGTTAGACAGGAAACCAGCAAATGATTTGGAGATAAAAATAAGATGGATAGAAACAGGACCGAGATGGAGAAAAATGTGGCAGAGGTGGGGGAGGTGTTCTGTCAGCCTGAGACGGAAGGTCAGAGGATTCTCAAAGGTGCCACCATGTAAGCTGAGTCCCACAGGACTAAAAGGAAGGAGAAAAAGAAAATGATATTAAATGCCCTTCCAGTGAGAAGAAACAGCATGCAAGGCGGCCCAGAGGCAGGTGCAAGCTTGGCCTCAGAGCTGCTTCACAGGCATGAAAATTGTGCAGTCATGCAGACTCCACACTCAGGAGGGCCCCCTTGGCCTCATGCTCTGCATTTTTACTTTGCATTGGGACTTCAGATAAAGTAGCCAGTCTTGCTTGGTGTATTGAGAGACTAAGGGAAAACCTGGAGATGCTCGCTCAGTATTTCTGTGCCTGCCCCTCTCTGCTGTTGTGTGTACCTATCTGTGTAGATAAACTTACAAATTGTACCGTAGTTGCTGTTTTGGTTTGTTAAAGCTGCTGGAATGCAATATACCAGAAATGGAATGGCTTTTATAAAGGGGATTTATTAAATTTCACGTTTACAGTCCTAAGGCCATAAAAGTATCCAAATGAAGGCATCCAGAGAAAGAAACCTTGACTCAAGAGAGGCCGATGTCTGTCACATAGGAAGGCATGTGGCTGGCATCTGCTGGTCCTTGTTCCCTGTTCCATTGTTTCCAAGTTCTGATGTCAGTGGTTTCCTCTCTAAGCATCTGTGGGCCTTCACTTATCTCCTCTGTGACACAACTCTGGGTTCTGGGTTGCTTAGCATCTCCTGGGAAGGCACATACATGGTGATGTCTGCAGGGCTCTGTGTCTCCAAATATCTGTGTCTTGGCCTCTACTCTCTCTGTTGGCTCTGAAGCAGCTATTCTTGAAGCATCTACATCTGAGGTTTCTGCTTTTAAGGGACTCTAGTAAATTAATCAAGGCTCTCCTTGAAAGGGTGGAGTCACATCTCCAGCTAATCAAAAATCCATACCCACAATTGAGTGTGTCATGTATCCATGGAGATAATCTAATCAAAATGTTGTGTCTGCTGTGGGTGGGTCGGTCTCTAGGGAAACAATCTAATCAAAGGCTTTCACCCTACAGTATGAAATCTTTTAGAAGAAACATAGCTGCACACGCAAGATTGAATCAGGATTTGAACATGGGTTTTCTGGGGTATTTAATAGTTTCAAACCAGCAGAGGCACATTTATTTTTCTGTGGTCATTATGCTTCAAAAACATAAGTTTTAGTGTCTGCAGTTCGTCACTTGGATCTTTTTGCCACCCCCTCCCTTGTGGGATGTTTCTATTCTTTTTTTGTGGTTGAGCTACTTCTGAGCGGTGCTGCCACAGAGGGGTGAGCACAGGTTTGGGGGTGGGCCTGGGTCTGGCATGTGTTGCCACCATCCGTTGGTGAAGCTGGTGGTTCTGCCTGCTCTGGAAAGGGAGGGTACAGGCTGGGTGCAGGTGTGGCCTCCATCCTTGCACAGTGGCCTCACCCAGTGGACATATGGGGAAGGAGTGGGAGATACCCATGGCTCCCTGAGTTGTGAATGGTGCAGTAGGGCCTGTGTGGTCCCCTCTCCATAGAGGACCTAGTGCAGGGGCCCTATGAGGCCTCCTCATGTGTCAGTTCTAGAATCGGGGTATGGCCAAAAGTGGGGAGTAGGCAGGAGCAGCCTCCTGGAGTCATAGCTGGAGCAGCCTGGGGTTCCAGAAGGAGCTTGCCCAGGCATCCCCAAGGTCCTGGGGCTGGGCTGCTCTGCACCTCCTTTCCACGTTGGTGAGCTGGGGGCACAGGGCCATCCCGCCCTGGGAGCTACAGAAATGGAAAGTGCCATGTGCATGCTTGGCTACATGGGAGGTGCACACGGCCCATAGGCAGGGCAAATGGACTGGCCCCCGCTGTGCTGAGGATCCCCCCACACCCTGGGAGGAGCAGGGCTGCCATAGGGACAGTGCATCGAGGGCATGGGTTCTTCCAACCCCAGGATCAGGGACCATGGCTGACCTGGAGCTCGGACCCCTTTCTGGGTCCCCCACACCCCTGTGGCTGGAGCCACTGAGCCCAGGGACAGACCCACCTGGTCAAGCCCTTTAGGACACTGTGTCCTTTCTGCAGATGTTAATGGTGCATCTCCAGCCCTGGGACTTAGCAGCTGTGGGTTCCAGAACACTCGCAGAGCTTGCTGGGCATGGGGTCAGAGACTGAGTGGGAAGACCCCCAAGGAGGTGTCCCAAGATCTGAGCAGGCATCTTTGGGCCCCAAACCCAGTGCACCTGAGGGCTGGTGGATGGCAGGTCCTGCTGCTCCTGTGGGGAACTGTTCCAGCTGGAGCTTCTGGGAAGGAGGTGCCAACCCCATGGCTCCCAGCCTCACCAGCCAAGGAGGGTGGTGTCCGGGTGTCCTGGTGATCCAGACGCATGGTGCCACCCTCCTATGGCCTCCTAAGAACTCTTGTCAGTGTTCCAGATTGTTCGCATTGGAGAAGCCAAGTGGCACATGAAAACCATTTTGTCACCACACAGGAGGCTGGCTCTGGCAGGTGTGTGAGCAGAGCCTGGCATGGGTGCTTTGGCGCTGAGCTTTCGTCTTTCTGCCTTCCCTCCAGATGCCCCGCTGGGGTGTGATGTCAAGAGCCAGAAAAAGCTCATCGAAGATGCTAAAGGGATGGGACAAGGAGGCCCTGCTTTGCATGAGAATGTGACTGCTTGGGTCACAGACATTTTTTACAGAAGTGTTTCCCTGCTTGGCCATTGGCGCAGCCTGGACACTTGTCCGCAGGCTTCACTGACCATGCCATTATCTCGTGGGTGCTGCGGGCTGCTGGCAGCTTCTCTCTTCCCCTGCCTGCAACTTGGGTGAGGGTAAAGTGTTCCATGGGCAGGTGGCTTGGGAAAGGATAGATGAGCATTATCTAAAAGTTTTAGTTTGACTTCAGAAGAAACCCAGAAACTTCTGAGAAGCAAGTCAAAGGTTTGCCACCAGGATAGATTTCTGGAAAATTTCTGGAGTTGGTTCTAAAGGTCCAGCAAAGGGATATTGGGTGGAGTGCGAAAGAGATTTTGTGCTTGAGGAAGTTTTGTTGTTCGGGGGATGTTCTAGTTTACTAGTTGCCAGAATGCAATATACCGGAAATGGAATGGCTTTTAAAGAGGGGAATTTAATAAGTTATATGTTTGCATGTTCTAAGGCTGTGGAAATGTCCTAGTTAAAGCAAGTCTATAGAAATGTCCAATCTAAGGCATCCAGGCAAAGATATCTTGGTTCAAGAAGGCCGATGTCATTCAGGGTTTCTCCCTCAGCTGGAAAGGCACATGGCAACATCTGCTAGCTTTCTCTCCAGGCTTCATGTTTCATGAAGCTCCCCTGGGGGCATTTTCCTTCTTCATCTCCAAAGGTCCCAGGCTGCATGGGCTCTAAAGCTTTTTCAAAAATCATTCCCAGGTGGGCCATGGTGGCTCAGTGGCAGAGTTCTCACCTGCCATGCCAGAGACCCAGATTCATTTCCCAGTGCCTGCCCATGTTAAAAAAAAATCATGCCCTCTTAAAGGGCTCCAGTAAACAACCTCACTTTGAATGGGTGAAGACACATCACTATGGAAACCATCTAATCAAAAATTACCACCCACAATTGGGTGGGTCACATCTCTATGGAAACAATTTAAAAATTCCCACCCAGAAGTATTGAATGAGCTTTTCTGGGGTCCATGACAGATTCAAACTGGCATGGTGGGGGCAGACGCAGTCCCACATAACACGTGTGGGAGGCAGTGGTGGGGCAGTGAACAGGACCCAGGTGGAGTTTCAGATTTCACCAAAAGAGAAGACCACCCCCAAAAAACAAAGAATATATAAGAAATGGGCTCCCCACCCTCCAATTTTTGTCCCTCTCCTTTCCTGGTTAAGGGTGGCTTTTTACTGAAATGAAACCACCCGTGTGTCCCCACTGCCAACCTGCCTTGCTTTCCAGGCTGCAGTGGTCCATTTGCATGTGTGGTTTTTTACCCTGGCAATGTAAATTATCTGGAGAACATGGCTTCCTGGCTGTGGGGTTATGGTTTAAGAAAACCAGAGGTGGTGGCTGATAACAGAAGAGCCAGGTGACAAATGAAGCATGAACTCCTGTGGGACGCTGCCAGTGCAGCTGACCTGTGGGGTCCTGGTAGACAGGGACTTTGCATGGGCACCTATCCAGGGAACTGTCAGAGGTTGCCTGGAAGGGCTGGCAGCACCCTGGGGAGGCTGTCCAGGGCTGGGTGTCAGGAGGGAGGTCCCAGGAGATACAGGGGTCATTTGTCCTCTTGTGGACCTTGAAGGAATGGGTGAGGTCCCATGTACCTGGAGAGGAACGAATGGTGGCCTCACCTTCAGGGCTTGGGAGGTGGCCTCCACTAGGGGAAGGGCCCATGGGGCAGAAGGACATGCAGGAAATGGGTGGCACTGGAGGTGGTGCCTTGTGGGGACTGGAGGTGATGTAGGAAGCAATATCTAGCTCCAGAGGATCCATACTCCTTGTGGCAGTGAGTAGTTGCGCAGCCAGGCAAACCCAAAATTTGGATCACCTTTTTGTAAGGCCAGGGCTATTTCCTCAATCCTTTCTTGAGGCCTTGAAGCCCACCCTTGCTGTGTGACCTTTGGGGCTACCTTGCCCTTTGTATGCTTCAGGATCCTCTTCTGTAAATGGGGGAGCTAGTAGGACTCACTTTGAACTTGAAATGTGAGCCAGGCAGGCAATCTGATTTTATGCCTGGAGCACTGTTTCCCAAAGCTTACGAACTCCAAAGCAGATGCCAAGGTTGGGGTAGCATCGGTGGGGTGTTGGGTGGGGTGACGGGCCCCTCACGTGGCCAGGCCAGTGAGGGGGCCAAGGAGGGGGGCAAGGGTGAGAAGGCATGGGCAGGCAATACTCTTCCCATGGGATGCAGCTGGCAATGGGCACCATTGGGCCTGGGGTGGGAACAGCAGCCGTGCCATGTCAGAGTCCCTCAGCTTTCCCAGACATGCCCTGAACCACCAGGGGGTCTGTGTGCAGCCAAGCTAGGGAAATCCTGAATTTGAAGCCAGAGCTCAGGCTTGGCTACCAGTTATTGGGCCCCCACCCTCAGTGCCAAATGCTTTATGCTCCAGGAGCTGTCTGTGAAGAAGCTTAGGGGACGTGAATCCTCTTGTGCCCTGATTCTGAGCAAGTGAAAGCCAGCTCTGTGCAGGACTCAGATGCCTTCCCTGAGAAGGGTGGGGCAGCATTCCCAGGGGTACAGGGGTCCCCTCGAGAAGGGATGCATCATGGTCCCTGGTCATTCATAAAATGGGGAGAACGAGTGACTCCCCCTTTTGCATGCCTGGGGATGGTAGTGGTGAGGTCTCTGTGGGGTAAACCTGCAGCCAACATGAGTCTCCCCTCCCTGCCCGGGACCCCCTCCCCTTATCCCGTTTTGAGCTCATGAGCATTTCCTCCCTCGTCCTGGGCCCTGCCATCCAGGGCCTCTCCCTGCCTGCAATGACCCCCGCGAGGACACTGTGAACTGGGTGGCAGCCAGTGGCTCTCCCGCCCCAGCACCCGGGCTGGGATTTGGGGAGACCCTGGATTTGCTGTGCCCTGGTCTTTGCCCTTGTGGCACTGCCCCTGCCCCCCCCCCATCCCATGTGACTTGGAGTGATCAGAGGTGCACCCTGGACCCCATGTGCCGGCTTCAGAGACTAGATGGCTCCCGCCCCTTCCCTAGCCTCCTCTCCTTTGCCTGCCCTTTGTTTCTGTCCTGTGCCAGCTGCCCAGAGGACGCCTCCCTGCCCCTCCCTGTGCCAACTCCCTTCAGGTCTTGATACAGAGCCCCAGCGTGGCATGGAGCACCCCTCCAGCTCCTTTATGGCCCCCCTGAGAGCTGTGCAGGTGAGTCACCCTCGGCTTTGCCTCCAGTGAAGGGGAGGGTCCTGGCTTCCTCCTCTCCCTGCTTGCTAAGGGACCCAGGCAGTGCCCAAAGACGTGCTGCCATCGAGATGGTGCCCCAGTGAGAGCTGAGGTTCCTTGGTCAGGGTGCGGTTGGGGGTGGCTGCGGTGGCTGCGTCTAGGGGCCCCCCCCAGTGCCCTGGACACTGTGCGCCTGTGACTCGGCTCTTCTGGTCGGGGCAGGACCATGGGAGGAAAGGCTCAAGGGGACATCACTGGGACACACGGAACATTGGAAGATAAACTCTCAGTGTGTATCAGTATTAAATTTCTCCACCTTGATAACTGTACATGAGGCCGTTACACAAGTGAATATCCTGTTAGCAGAAAATAAGCATGGCAGCCTGAAGTGTTCAAGGAGCATGATGTTACAGGCTACACACATTAAGTGTGCAGAAAGTGGATTGATAAAGATAGGTGGGCAGGTGGATGGATGGATTGATAAATTGACAGATGTGCAGAATGTGACAGCAAATGGTGGCTCTGGGTATGGGGGGGTAGAGTACTGGAGTTCTCTGTATGAGGTTTGTATTATTTTTGTGACTATCCTGGACATTTGAATGTATTTCAAAATACGAAGTTGAATAAATATATATTACAAAAGTAAGAAAGGACCATGTGTGTGAGAGTGTCTTCTAAACTGTAGAGTGCTGTATACACGAGTGAGATTGAACTATGTGAACCACAGCCATTCAACCCTTTTTGACCTAAAAAGGGTGATTTTGAAGGGTGCAGGCTGATACATCATTTCCAGAACCACCAGCTGCAGGGCAGGGCACTGATGGCAGCTGTGCTAATACTTATTGGGGAGTCCCTGGTAGGTGCAGGGGGAACCTCATGGGACCTGTGGAGGGAGGGGCCAGGACAAGCCCAGCTCTGGGGGTGAGCACATGGGGGCCTGTGGGTTCAAATCTTAGTCTGGGACCCTGGGCAGCCTGGCCTGGCTCCCCCCACCCCCCCAGGGGCTCCCCCAGAGCATCAGCAGGTGACATGGAGGGAAAATGACTGCAATGAGCTTTGGGCCTTGGCATAGAGCTTCTGTTGTGGCAGCGGTGCTCCTGGGTTTTGAGCACCCACCCCATACCTGGGCCCAGGTGTGCTCTGCATTGGCCTTTTAAAGAATTGAGGTGGGGAACCAGCCCTCTGCCTCAGCTGAGTCTCTGGCTGTTTTGCAGCTACCCCCTCCCAAACACCTCCTGCTGCACTCCTGTATTACCCCCTTTAATCTGACCAACAAACCACATTTGCTCTTATGTTTTTGTCTCTGAAGTCCCCTTGGCCTGACAAAGGATGCGTCTGAGACCTCAGGGTGCATCTCTGCTCCTGGTCTAGAGGAAACGTAGTCCAGGGTGGGGGTGCCTAGGGGCACAAGAGTGTTGAGTGCTGCAGGGGTATGTGCCCCTCCAGAACCTTCCAGACCCCACCAGGGGCACATACACATCGAGTATTATGTGTGAGGAAGGAGTCACAGGGCATGGGGGGTGCGTTACTGTTCAGGATCACTCTGTGGGGAAATGGGGCTGGGGCAGGGGCTCACTTGCCCCTGGCAGCTCTGCCTCTTCTGGGAGCAGCTGCTCTGCCATTGTTCTGAGGGTCTGAGAGGGATGGTGAGGCAGGCGGGGAGGTCATGGGGGTATGGATGGGGAAGGGGAATTGTGTGGGATGCAGACAGGGGTGGGCCGTGGGGGGTGCAGGTAGGGGAAGGGGAGTCATGGGGGGTACAAATAGGGGGGAGGACTGTAGGGGGTTCAGATGGGAGGGGAGGTCGTGGGGGGCAGCATGAGGCAGATGGGAGGGCCACAGTGGGGAGCTTGACACCTGGGGATGGGAAGGGTGAGGCCAGTGGCTGGGACTGAGCTGCCTGCTCTCTGGCCACCCCAGGCCTCTGGATGGAGCAGTGACATCCCGCTGTGGGGCTGAGCAGTCAGAAACCCAGATTGCAGGTTGGGGCCCACAGCCAGCAGCTCCCAATGGCCTTGGCATCCATGCTGACCAGGTGACTGGAGCAGGGCCAGGCAGGTGGACAAGCTGCTGGGGTCTTGGCTTCTGAGCAGAGCCAGTGCTGCTCCTGGCCACTTCCTCTGCCTGGTGACCCCTTGGTCACTCGGCATGGTTTCCTGGGCCAGGATGACAGACTGGTATTTGGGGTCATCCAACCACTCACCCCAGGGGGCTGGCAGTGAAACGGAATCAATCCCTAAAAGCAAAATAACCCAGTTACCTTCCTGCTGTGCAGCCACGGCAGTCAGGCTGTGCACAGCCCCGAGACCTGCAGAGTGGACGGTGGCTGCATGGTGACCAGCTCTGCTTGGGGTGGCCACAGGAGACCCCAGAACCTGTAACGGAGCTTGGGGTGGACATGGAGAGAGAGAGCAAGGTGGGTGAAAGCACTGGACACTCAGACCTAGGCTGTGGCGGGAGCCCTGGGCTGGATCTGAGGTTACCTTCCTGGGATGGTCCAGTGGATGAGGGTCGTGGCATCCTTTCTGTCCATTGGAAAGAACAGGTTCTTCCACAGGGGATTGTCACAAGCCTGTCCTGCATCTTTAACGTCTCTCCAGAGAGGTGGTGACCCATGTCACCTAGGACACATATGTTACTCAGATGCTTCTGTACTGTGGCACCTTTAGGTGATTTCCAGGTTCTTTGCTTTGGTTTTGGCTTTTTGCTGCCGTGAAGACTCTCCACGGATACCAGTATGTCTGCATTTCTGGTTTCTTCCTTGGAAAATATTTTCAGAAGAGATATGACTAGCTCAGAGAGTCCCTGTCCCAGCGACTAGCAGCCCACCACCGCCACCCTGGGGCCAGGGACAGGCTGGGTGTCAGAGCCCCATGGAGACTTGGCAGGCTACACAGGCCTGGAACCCCATTCCTGGCCAGCCAATTCCATATGCCTACGTGAGTGTTATTGAGAAGTTACCCATTTCCCATGTGTATTGGTGGTCTGTATTTTTTTCTTCTTTGAATTCGTGCTCATGGCCTGTGCCCATTCATGGCTGGCATTGTGGTGGTTTTCTTATTGACTTATGGTTTGTTTGTTTTTCTTAACTTTCTGCTTTGAAATAATTTTAAACTTACAGGACAGTTGCATAAATGATACTAAACCCATTCAGAGAACTCCAGTATACCACACACCCATATACCCTGGTCCCCCAACCTTCTTTTTATAACAGAAGTTGTAGGTTTACAGAAAAATCAGGCAGAAAATAGAGAGCCCCCATATCCCCCACCCCCCATTTTTAGCCCTTCATGTATATGGGCTACGTTTTCACAGTTGATGGAAGAGTGCGGGCAAAGTTGTATCATTGCCTGTAACCCATGGTTTACATCAGGGTTCACTGTTTGTGTTATTCTATGGGCTTTTTAAGATGTTTTAATAATATTTTAAAATCACTTATTTTTTTCATTTTTCAAGTTTTATTCGCATATCATACAATCCAACCTGAGTATACAGACATGCCTCGCCACCATAAACTTTCTGAAGACATTTCCTTTTCTTCCACAATGAATCCATACCCCTCCCCCATGCTCCCTGCCTTTTTTTCTTTTTTAGCTTTTTTTTATTGTAGAACATATATAAAATGCAAAGAAAGAAAAAAGCAATGATTTTTGAAGCTCTCTTCAACATGTAGTTACAGGACAAATCCCAGAGTTTGTCATGGGCTACCATGCCATTGTGGCAGATTTTTCCTTCTAGCTGTTTCAGAACATTGGAGGCTAGAAGGAACAAATGTTTTTTTTTTATTATCACAATTGACTTTTTTTTTGAGAAATAACAAGTATACAAAATAAGCAATAAATTTCAAAGCACAACACAGCAATTAGTTGTAGAACAGATTTCAGAGTTTGGTCTGGGTTACAATTCCACCATTTTAGATTTTTACATCTAGCTGCTCTAAGATACTGGAGATGAAAAGAGAGATCAATTTAATGATTCAGCAATCCTATTCATTTGTTAAACCCTTCCTTCTCTGTATACCTCCACCATCACTTTGATCTTTCTCTTCCCCTGGCCTGTTGACATGTAGTTTTGGCATAATGCCTTTGTTCTGTTTGGGGGAAGCACATTGCAATGTTAGTGATGATTATAGACCCTAGCTTGCACTGATTCTGCTTTTTCCCGTTAAGTTATTATTATTAAAAAATATATTTTTAAATTTTTTTTATTAATCAAAAAAAAGAAAAGAAATTAACACAACATTTAGAAATCATTCCATTCTACAAATGCACTCAGTAATTCTTAGTGTCATCACATAGATGTATGATCTTCATTTCTTAGTACATTGGCATCGATTTAGGAAAAGAACTAGCAAAACAGCAGAAAAAGATATAGAATGTTAATATAGAGAAGAGAATTAAAATAATAATACTAATAAAATATATATATAAAAAGGAAAAAGAAAAAAAACAAAAACAAAAGATACAAACACACAAACAAACAAACAAAAAACCATATTTCAGGTGCAGCTTCATTCAGTGTTCCAACCTAGTTACATTACACTTAGGTATTATTGTGCTGTCCATTTTTGAGTTTTTGTATCTAGTCCTTTTGCACAGTCTGTATCCCTTCAGCTCCAATTACCCATTATCTTACCCTGTTTCTAACTCCTGCTGGTCTCTGTTACCAATGATATATTCCAAGCTGATTCTCGAATGTCGGTTCACATCAGTGGGACCTTACAGTATTTGTCCTTTAGTTTTGGGCTAGACTCACTCAGCATAATGTTCTCTAGGTCCATCCATGTTACTACATGCTTCATAAGTTTAGTCTGTCTTAAAGCTGCATAATATTCCATCGTAGGTATACGCCACAGTTTGTTTAGCCACTCGTCTGTTGATGAACATTTTGGCTGTTTCCATCTCTTTGCAATTGTAGGTAATGCTCCTATAAACACTGGAGTGCAAATGTCCGTCTGTGTCTTTGCCCTTAAGTCCTTTGAGTAGATACCTAGCAGTGGTATTGCTGGGTTGTAATCCATTCTGCCATTCTATGTCTTTTGATTGGGAAATTCAGTCCATTAACTTTTAGTATTATTACTGTTTGGATAATATTTTCCTCTACCATTTTGGCTTTTGTATTATATATATCATATCTGATTTTCCTTCTTTCTACACTTTACTCCATACCTCTCTCTTCTGTCTTTTCGTATCTGACTTTAGTGCTCCCTTTAGTATTTCTTGCAGAGCTGGTCTCTTGGTCACAAATTCTCTCAGTGACTTTTTGTCTATAAATGTTTTAATTTCTCCTTCATTTTTGAAGGACAATTTTGCTGAATATAGGAGTCTTGGTTGGCAGTTTTTCTCTTTTAGTAATTTAAATATATCATCCCACTGTCTTCTAGCTTCCATGGTTTCTGCTGAGAAATCTACACATAGTCTTATTGGGTTTCCCTTGTATGTGACAGATTGTTTTTCTCTTGCTGCTTTCAAGATCCTCTCTTTCTCTTTGACCTCTGACATTCTAACTAGTAAGTGTCTTGGAGAACGCCTATTTGGGTCTATTCTCTTTGGGGTGCGCTGCACTTCTTGGATCTGCAAATTTAGGTCTTTCATAAGAGTTGGGAAATTTTCAGTGATAATTTCCTCCATTAGTTTTTCTCCTCCTTTTCCCTTCTCTTCTCCTTCTGGGACGGGACACCCACAACACGTATATTTGTGCGCTTCATATTGTCATTCAGTTCCCTGATCCCCTGCTCAAGTTTTTCCCTTCTTTTCCCTATAGTTTCTGTTTCTTTTTGGAATTCAGATGTTCCATCCTCCAGTTCACTAATTGTAGCTTCTGTCTCTTTAGATCTACCATTGTAGGTATCCATTGTTTTTTCCATTTTTTCTTCTTTGTCCTTCACTCCCATAAGTTCTGTGATTTGTTTTTTCAGATTTTCTATTCCTTCTTTTTGTTCAGCCCATGTCTTCTTCATGTCCTCCCTCAATTTATTGATTTGGTTTTTGAAGGGTTCTTCCATTTCTGTTCGTATATTCAGCATTAGTTGTCTCAGCTCCTGTATCTCATTTGAACTATTGGTTTGTTCCTTTGACTGGGCCATATCTTCAATTTTCCGAGCGTCATCCATTATTTTCTGCTGGTGTCTGGGCATTTGATCAGATTTCCCTGGGTGTGGGACCCAGCTGTTTGAAAGGTTTCTCTGTGAAATCTCTGGGCTCTGTTTTTCTTTTCCTGCCCAGTAGGTGGCGCTCGTGGCGCTCGTCTGTCTGCACGGCAGCCAGCCCGGGAAACCACGCGTGGAGGCGGGGGTCGCTGGCCGCAGCGGCTTGGGAGAGTGCCGGTCCTAATTACCCAGCTGGCCCGAAACGCCAAGCGTGACGGGAGGGCCCCGCTATCCAACGTTCCCAGTCAGACCGGGGAGCCACGTGCGTGGAGGGGACCCCAGTCGCCAGCCGCCCCGGCCGGGAAAACGCACGCCCCTCGGGTATCTCACCGCAGCAGATTCTCCCTGCCCGTTCAGCTGTTCCAGAATGGGGTACACTGTCTTTTTGGTCTCTGTCGTGACTCTGGGAGCTGTTTCGTATTGTTTCTGTTTCTTTAGTTGCTTTTCTGGAGGAGGAACTAAGACCCACACGTCTTACTAAGCCACCATCTTCTCCGGAAGTCCTTAAAAAATATTTTTAATTCAGAATCTTCACACACATTCATTCCATCCATGGTGTGCAGTCAGTGGCTCACGATATCATCACGTTGTTGTATATTCATCACCATGATCATTTTAGAACATCTGCGTCACTCCAGAAAGAGAAAGAAAAAGAAAAACCTCATACATACCACACCTCTTACCACTGGAATTTCCATCTACGTTATTTATTTTACCCTTTGACCCCCCCGTTATTTATATACATTAAATTACTTTTTAACATCTTACCAGTTACACGTGCCTCTTGTATGTGGGTTAGAACCTGACCCCTGGGCTCTGCGGCTTGCTTCCTGCCTGTGCCCAGCCTGCAAGCTGCACACAGGCTCTACATTTATAAATGATTGATAAGACACTCAGGAGAAGAACGATGTTCTGTGATGTGGTGGGCTCCTAGCTTCCATGCTCCATGCCCACCACGTCCCCTCTGCACATGGAAGCCAGGTGCCCCCCTCCTGCCTCTATGTGACCTTTTGTCACCCCTGGTTCCCTGCCCTGCCCCTGGGCCCTACCTCTTCTGTGGATCCAGGCCTGGCATGGGGACAGTACCCAGGGGCTGTAGTGACCTGGTCTCCGTGGTGTGGGGCTGTCCCTCGACTCTGCTTCTCTCCTTTCGAGCTGATGCCCTCTGCCAGGAAGGCCACAGCCCGGACTGGCCATGCCCTGCACTTCGCCTTCGGGCCTGTCACTGCCTTCTTTCCTGGCACTGAGCTGTGTGCATGAAGGGCAAAAGGGGAGGATTCTGAGCCCACCCTGGAAGCCCTGGGGATGGAGCCCGTCAAGGGGGACCTTTTACCTTCTTTGGCAATGCTGTTGAGCAGGCTGCTTCAACAAACAGAAAAGCATTTGGCCAAGCAGTTTCTAAGCAGTTTCATTGCTGGTGTTTGAACAAACTCTAACCAGGCTTGGGGGCTAGTGCTGGGGAGCGGGTGACCTCCTTTATTCAATGTCAGGCTCAATCCCCATATTTGGCTCTCCCACCAGGCCCCTAGCCCAGGGCCACGGCCGCTGCTCAGACCCTGTTGCAAATATAAACTAGGAGGCTGACTGGGCACAGCCCACTCAGACCTTTCTGGCAGATGCCTCTCCTGGTCTCTGCAATTTTCTCTGCAAAGCTCAGATGGACCCCCAAAGGCAGTGTCACTCAAGGGGTATCAGAGGACCCCCCAGCTTTGGAGTCACCGGACACTACAGTTTCATCCCAGTAGCTAAGTTCTGCCTGAGGCTTTAAAATCACCCCGGGATCCCAGGGCTGGGACCCATGTGCCCAGTTCCTGATGACTCAGGGCCTGTTTGGGGCACTATGCTGGAAACTTCCATCTGGTGAAGCCACATGGAGCCAGCCCCCCACTTTGTTCAGGCAAGCCCCTTATGTGCCCCAACCCGCCAAACCTAGCTTTCCTTTGTTGCTCCCGTGACAGCTTGTGGATGTGTGTCACTGAGTGTTCTGCTCATCCCAGGTCTCTGCCCCATGACCCCTGGGCACTGTGCCCACTTCTACACTCTGTGGCATGGCCTAGCATTGGTGCTCACAGAGCTACTGAGGGAAGCTGAACCAGGTGGTGTGTGGAGCTCATGCTGCTGTATGCCAGCTCCAAGGATCAGCAGGATCAGCGTGTTTGTTCCTCTATCACTTTGCTGTGTGCCTTTGGGCCAGGCACTTAATGTCTCTGCATGTTAGTTTCTTCATCAATAAAGAGGGCATGATTGTACCTTGTGAGATTGGGGTGAGGACTGTGTTTGTTTAGTTGATTGTGTTAGGAGGATTATGGGAATAGGGCCAGGCCAAACAGACTCAAAATGTCCTTTTGTGCATCAGTTTCCCTCAGGGACCAGAGTTCTCTGTAGAATTGCAGCAGTGCTGCTTGAAGCCAGATGGGTTTAAGGAAATATTTTTATTAAGAATATCCGCACACATAGAGTCCAATGATATTATACAATCAATGCCTCACAGTATCATCACATACTTGTATATTCTTCACCATGATCATTTTTAGAACATTTGCATCATTCCAGACAAAAATAAAAAGAAGAAAAGAGAACTCATACATCCCATGCCCTTTACCCCTCCTTCTCATTGACCCATGGTTTTTTAATCTACCCAGTTTTTACCCTTTATCTCTCCCTATTATTTATTGATTTTTATCCTTTTTTTAAACTCATCTGTCCATGCCTTGGATAGAAGGAGCATCCAGATGGGATTTGACACACCCCCGTGATACTCCCCTCACCTTGCCTGGGAACCCCACAGCCTCTTTTGACAGTTTTGTGCCCACACACCCCCCCCACTGGCCATTTCAGGGGGATACTGCCTGCAGGCCCCTCCCTGTGCAGCTGGACTGAGCTGACGGCTCCCTGACATCTGGTTTATGGTTCCTTTGATGTTAGAAGGAGACGGGGATTCAGTCACCATCAGGTCCAGCAGACTGTTCCTACAGATGAGGAAATTGAGGCTCTGGGAGTGCCCCAGGTCACAGAATGGGACCTCTGCCCTGAATCCTCACTGCTTTCTGAGGACGTGGCACTGCCTCTCCACACTTGTGCTCAGCCCCTGGCCACAGGTGCAGAGCTTCCCACCACCAGGCACGGCCTGGGCTAGGGCAGACATTGGGTTGCTGTGGGATGGGCTTTGGGGGGTGGTTCTGAAATGTGAATGTCTGGGTGTAGACAGTGCATTGCCTGTTCCTCATGGGATGGTCCTGTGGGTCCCCATTTGGAGCTAAGTCACTTGAGGTCATCCAATCTGCTCCCTTGGCCTGTTGTCACAGCCTAGCTCTGTGGAGGCCATGGTGGGCTGTGGTGGGGAGCCATCTAAGGAGTCAGGGTGCTTGTGTCTAGTCCTGGCTTGGGCTGGATGAGGTGTGTGGCCTGGGCAGGCCTGTGTCAAATGGCATTGACCTTGGGCCAGACCTCGGCCTGCTGTGATGGCTCTGTGCCACTGAGAACCCACCAGGACTCTGCTCTGTCTCCTGCTCCATGAATGTGGAGACAACAGCAAGGTTAATTGATGGGTGTTCCTGGCCTTGCACTGGGAGCCAAGGGGGCAGGGGGAAGACTAGATGCCTGTCCTGCATGCACAGGCCTTGCCAGGAAGGCTCCGTGGGAGAAGCAATCAGGGTGATGCAGTAATCGGGCTTGGTGTGGCACTGTGGGGGCAGGCAGAGGGGTGGGGGCACATGGGCTGAGCATGTGTGAGGCAGGGCCCAGTGGGTGGTCTGAGGTGTTGCATCTGGCAAGTGGGGCGTGGAGCCCAGGGTCCAGGTAGATCTTGGGTTGCAGCTGGTTTTTGGCTGGGCAAGGGGCTGCAGATGAGAAGGGGACTGCAGGTGAGAAGGTGGAGACAGGTGAGAAGGGGCTGCAGATGAGAAGGGGGCTGGTTCTGAGGCAGTTCATGTGCAAGGGCTGAAGGCCTGGCTGTGTGACTTCCAGATGGTTGCCTAACCTCTCTGGGTGCAGGTATTCTCATCTGTAAAGTGGGGATGCACGTGGTGCCAGCCTCCTGGGGCTCCAGGGGTGCCTGGGGGAAGTGTGGTGGGGGAGTGTGACCTGACTCTGCCAGTCACGGTCACCACGCCCACCCGGTGACAGCCACGCCCTCTGACCCCATCATGCATGTCCCACAGGGGCCGAGTTGGTGCTGCTGCTGGCCCAGTGCACAGACATGTAGAAGATCTCACTGGACACGCTGGACTTCACCGACATCGTGCTGCCCATGGGCGACGTCCAGCACACCATTGCCATCAACTATGACCCACTGGAGGACCACCTGTACTAGACAAATGATGAGGCACAGGGCATCTGCTGGGCCCGCTTGGACGGGTCAGGGGCACAGATGCTGGTCAACACGGAGGTCACTGACCCCGACGGCCTTGCAGTGGACTGGGTGGCCCGCAACCTCTACTGGACTGACACGAGCACCAACTGCATCGAGATCATGTACCTCAACGACACCTCCCTCAAGATCCTGGTGTCCAAGGACCTGGGTGAGCCCCGTGCCATTTTGGTGCACCCATGGTGGGGTAAGGTAGGAGGCTGGTGGGCAGGCGGTGAGCCATGGGCTGGAGGCTTGGGGCGGTAGCAGGTAGGGCTTAGCAGGTGACTGGTGGGTTGGGCCTGCAGCAGGTGGAGGCGGATCCATGGGTGGGGGTCTGATGGATAGGTGTTCTTGCAAGTGGGGAGCTGGGGGTGGCCAAAATGGGGGGGCTGCAAGTGAAGTTAAACAGATGTGAAAGAACTTTGCACAGACCAGGGCTTCTCAAATGTTTTGGAGCATCAGACTCCCCTGCAGGAGGGCTTGTTAAAATGCAGGTGGCCAGGTCCCCCCTCCTGACCAGAGTTCTGATTCAGGAGGCCTGTCTGGCATAAGGCCCAAGAACTTGCATTTCTGACAAGCTCTTGGGCGGAGCTGCTGCTGCTAGTCTCGGGCCAACATTGAGCAGCACTGTGTGTCTGTGGTGTACACAGGTAGGAACCTAGAGACCTGGGATCAGTCATTTCTGTCCCCTAGGCCTCAGTGTCCTCATCTGTGAAATGGAGCAGTTCCCTGGGGTGATTCTGGGAAAGTATTAGTGAGGGTAGCAGTGGTCGCTGGGCACTTTACATGGGCCTGCCCTGAGCATTTTTCTCGCAGGTAATCTCGTCATCCTCATATCACCCCCCACTGCAAGGTGGGTGCTCTCATGCAGCCAGGGAAAGTGAGGCCCAGAGAGGTCAGGCGACTTGCCCAGGGTCTCCCAGCCAGAAGGTGGCAGAGCTGGGATTAGACCTGGCCTCCTGGTTCCAACTTTCCATTTTGAGATTCTGGGAGATTCAAGTTTGTCGGTTGGTTTAGGAGCTTTTCTGAGACCCCTTGCAGCTCAGAAAGGGGTGACTGGGGGGCAACCCAGGGGCTCGTGACTGAGAGCACTGAGCTGGCAGAAGCTAGCAGAAAGATCTGACCCTAGAGTGGGGGAGATGTTAGAGCACTGGGGGATATGACCAGGGGTGGGCTGCATGGTGGGGAGACCACTGTGTGCAGGTGGGATGTAGCCAGTCTCCTGGAGACATCCTGCAGGCAGCTGGAAGGGCAGCCCTGGGAGGGTGGACCACTGGTCCCCCATGGGAAATAGTAACTGAGGCAGCAACAGTGATGGCTGCCATTCACAGTGCACCTGTGGGTGCCAGGAGCTTTCCTGGTTTCTCTTCTGGGGCTGGGGCTGAGGCTCGTGGGTGTGGGTGTGAGAGTGAGAGTTGGGGCAGGATTTGCCCCGGGCATCTGTGCTCATGGCCTGGCCCCAGGGTCTCAGATGGGCTTTCGCCGTGAAGTCAGACAGTGGAAGCAGGGGCACAGGGAGCTGCCGCTAGGGTGGGGGGTCCGAGGTGGAAGGCTGGGGTTGGGGGTGGGGGCTCTACCCCAGCTGCCCCCAGGCAGCAGAGTCACCCCCAAGGAGGGTGAGAAGTGGGGTTGTCCGGGGCTTTGGGGTTTGGTAGGCAGAGGAGCTGGAAGGGCATGGGGCCTGGGGGCCTGGAGACCTGGGACCTTTTCCCGAGGAGCTCGCTCCACCCCTGGATCAGATCTGGGCCTCACAGCCTCAGTGTCCTCATCTGTGAAATGGGGTGGGAGGGCAGATTCCAATGCCCCTCCCAGCTTGGCATTTCATAACTCTGAAGATCCCAAGGGAAATGGGTTTGGCCATCAGGCGGAGTGGGGCAGGTGGGTAATATCGCCTGGTCCAGGGCCAGAGCTCCTGGAGATGGAAGGGAGGAGGGACACACAGCAGAACTGGCCTCTGTGACTCGATTTCCCTTCTACTGAAAGGACTTCCAGGTTTGGCTGCTGGGACCACAGAGGCCACGTGCCTTGTCATGTCCACACGGGAGCCCTCTGCAGACATGAGGCTACCTCTAGCCCCAGAAGGTGCCTCCTGGCAGCTTAGACTCTGTTGCAAACATAAACTAGGAGGCTGAAATGCTTGGACCTTCTGGCAAATGCCTCTTCTGGTCTCTGCAGTTTTCTCTGCAGAGCTCAAGTGGACCCCCAAAGGCAGTGTCACTCAAGGGGTATCAGAGGACCCCCCAGCTTTGGAGTAACCGGACACTACAGGTTCATCCCAGCAGCTAAATTCTGCCTGAGGCTTTGAAATCACCCTGGGATCCTAGGGCTGGGACCCATGTGCGCAGTTCCTGATGGCCCAGGGTCTGTTTGGGGCACTTTGCTGGAAACTTCCATGTGGTGAAGCCATATGAAGCCAACCTCCCCACCCTGCTCAGGCAAGCCCCTTATGTGCCCCAACCCGCCAAACCTAGCTTTCCTTTGTCGTTCCCATGACAACTTGCGGTTGTGTGTCACTGAGGGTTCTGCTCATCCCAGGTCTCTACCCCATGACCCCCGGGCACTGTGCCCACTTCTACACTTTATGGCCTGGCCTAGCATTGGCATTCACAGAGCTACTGATGGAAGCTGAACCAGGTGGTGCATGGAGCTTACGCTGCTATGTGTGCCAGCTCCAAGGATCAGCAGGAATAGTGTGTTCATGGTACTTTGTTCCTCTATGTCTTTGCTGTGTACCTTTGGACTGGGCAGTTATTGTCTCTGTGTATTAGTTTCTTCATCAATAATGGGGAGCATGATTGTACCTTGTGGGATTGGGGTGAGGACTGTGTTTGCTTAGTTGATTGTGTTAGGAGGATTATGGGAATGGGGCCAGGTCAAACAGACTCGAAATGTCCTTTTGTGCATCAGTTTCCCTCAGGGACCAGAGTTTTCTGTAGAATTGCAGCAGTGCTGCTTGAAGCCAGATGGTTTTAAAGAAATATCTTTATTGAGAAATATCCACACACATGGAGTCCAACGATATTATACAATCAATGCCTCACAGTATCATCACATACTTGTGTATTCTTCACCATTATCTTTTTAGAACATTTGCATCATTCCAGAAAAAGAAATAAAAAGAAAAATGATAACCCATACATCCCATGCTCCTTACCCCTCCTTCTCACTAACCCATGGTATTTTAATGTACCCAGTTTTTACTTTTTCTCTCTCCCTATTATTCATTGATTTTTATCCTTTTTTTAAACTCATCTGTCCATGCGTTGGATAGAAGGAACATCCAGATGGGATTTGACACCCCCCCGTGATTCTGCCCCTCACTTTGCCTGGGAACCCCACAGCCTCTTTTGATAGTTTTGTGCACCCCCCACCGTCCACCGGCCATCTCAGGGGGCTACTGCCTGCAGGCCCCTCCCCATGGAGCTGGACTGAGCTCGCGGCCCCCTGACATCTGGTTTATGGTTCCATTGATGTTAGAAGGAGACAGGGATGCAGTCACCATCAGGTCCAGCAGACTCTTCCTACAGATGAGGAAACTGAGGCTCTGGGGGTGCCCCAGGTCACGGAGTGGGACTTCTGCCCTGAATCCTACCTGCTTTCTGAGGGCGTGGCACTGCCTCTCCACACTTGTGCTCTGCCCCTACTCTGGGTGTGGCCTTGGCAGGGAGGGAAGGGGGCACGTGCCAGAATCCCCATGAGCTGTGGTCAGTAAGGGTGGTGCCCAGCAGAGGGCAAGCAGTGTGGGAGGGGTGTGTATATGTGTGTGCATGTGTGTGTGTGCATGTGTGAGTGGGAGCATCGGCCCAGCCACTGGGTGTGGGAGGCAGGCTTCCTAGAGGAGGAAGCATGGGGCCAGGGGCTTTAATGACAGGTCGTTTGTCAACAGGACATTTTGGGTGTGGAACCCAGAGGAAGAAAATCTTTTAAAATTCTGCATCTCCCTTCCCCACCACCTCAGCACTTTGCACACACGTCTCTAAGTAAACCTGAGCTTGAGTTTCAGGGGCTTCCATATAGTCGGGCACTCGGGGCATGTCCAAGTGCTGGCGGGCACCTTGCCTTCCCCACCTGCCTGCCTCAGTTTCCCCAGCCCTGGGCTTGTGAATTTGTTGCTGGCACGTGTCCGCCCTCTAGTGGCGGAATTGGATTACAGCCTCTCAAGCCTGGACTGGAGTAGGAGATCCTGATGGGCTTCCCACCCTTACTTTGAAGGCAGGGCCCACGACCACAGAACCATTCTTCAGTCCCCTGGTTCCCGAGGCAAGAAACAGGCACTGGGGTGTAGGCTCGGCCTGACCTAGGGGAGACTGGGCCGTGGACTGCAGAGGCCAGAACTGGGGGTGTATAAGGGAAGTCCCCGGCTACTTCCTGCTCCCAGATGCTGTGTGATGTCAGGTTGGTCCCTGCTTTCTCTGGGCTTCTCTATTCTAACCAGGCGTGTGACCCACAGCACCAGAAGTGGTCTTGGCTCCTCTGACCTTCTCGATTCTGTGGGTCCTAGAGAAGAGTAAGAGCCTGCACCTGGCTTGGGAGGGAAAGCCACATCCTGTCCCCAGGCAGTCTCAGGAAGCCCCATGCCAGGGTCAGGGAACCAGTCCTCTGGGGTCCCTTACTCTGCCCAAAAGAGAAGTCACAAAATGTAAACACCCCAGGCCCAGGGCTCGGGAGCATGTAGGGAGCTGTAGGGGTTGAGGAGAGAATTCCATAGCCCCTGTCTACCCCAGGACTCCAGGGGTCTGAGAAGCCCCTGGGGCTTCATTGTGGGTGGAGTGAATGGGCAGGGGGCTCCTGGAATTCATGAACCCCACGACTGAAGCTCTAGGGAGAGCATTCCCCCCACCCTGGGCTTTCTTGTGCCCTGAATATACTCTACAGGGCAGAACCTGAGTTTTGATTCTCTGCTGCCCATGGGCTGCCAGGCACTCTAGAGAATTAACCCACACAGGTGTCTGGGGCAGGGGCTTTAACTGTGGAGCAGCACGTTCCTGGCAAATGTGCACCTTTGGCCCTTAGAGCAAGGGCTCTTACTTCAGAGCACAATTGTCAGGCAGCCTGCTGTGCCCCTGCTGTGGCCAGTGTCCTGGGGCTGCCCTCTACCTCTGCTTCCCTCTAAGTTGCTCTGATCAACTACCCTGCCATCCACCTGCATTTCAGGGCCACAGGTGCAGAGCTTCCCACCACCAGGCACGGCCCGGGCTAGGGCAGACATTGGCCCTGGAAGGTGCCTCCTGGCAGCTTACCTGTGGGAGGGGTCCCTAGACAGCTTCCTTGTCCTCTGACCTGGAATCCAAGGGCCTAGAAGGCCAAGTTTGCAGGTGGGCTTGGAGCCCCTCCCAGGTGAGGTGAGGTGGGACAGGCCTGGTATTCGGCTCAAGGGGTGCAGCAGAGTGCAAGGTGCATGGAGCCCTGCCAGTGATGGCTACTTCCCCTTCCCTCCCCACCTCATGTACTGGACAGACTGGGGAGAAAACCCCAAAATTGAGTGTGCCAAGCTGGACAGGCAGGAGCAGCATGTCCTGGTGAACTCTTCCCTCCAGTGACCCAATGGCTTGGCCCTGGATATGCAGGAGGGAAAGCTTTACTGGGGAGATGCCAAGACGGACAATATCGAGGTGAGTCCCCCCAAACCCCCACACTGGCTGTGGATGGAGACAGCAGTTTCCATCTGCAAGGCCCAAGATCTACACATAGGCCAGATCTGCCCTTCCGCGTGGCCTTTTGGACATCAGGGGAGCCCCAGGTGCTACCTGTGCTCTCCCACCACCTGCCTTTGGCCAAATGGAATCCCTGAAAAAGTATTTCACTATTATATACTCTGGCACGTGAGAAGGCACAAAGAAGGCCTGTCACGAGTTTCTAGCATTGTCCAACGTTGTTGGGGAAAGCTGGGCAAGGGAGCAGGGGACTCTCTGTACTCACCATCTTTGCAATTTGTTAGGAGTCTTGAACTAAAAGCACAAAGTTATAATAGAAATAAGCTGTGTGCCCACAGCCTGAGATATAAAACAATCAGTGTGGCCAAGACAGGTCATGAGTTTGCTGATTTATCCCCAAGCATCAAAGACCATTTTTTTTCACCCTGTGGCCGTGTTCCTGAGCAGAGCCACACCTGGTGCTGCACATTTTTACTTTCATGGCTCAAATGGCATCCCATGGATGTGTTCTTTGGTGCTTTGCCCCCTGCTTGCCCTGGAGCCCTGACCAGGCATTGATTTGGAGGGGCCCTGTCCAGCAGTGGTCCGTGCGACCTCTCCACCCCCATCCTGGGGGCCTGAAGTTGTGCCGGCATGCTGGGCCTCTCCTCTACACAGGTGCCCCTCCCTCCCAGGTGACATGTGGATGACCCTCTGCTCCTTGTGGACATTAGCATTGGGGGGTGGGGTGTCCCTTGCTCCAGACCCACACCTGAACCAGGCACCTGGGTGGAGGTGGGGTGAAAAGATGAACATGTGCCCATAGCATTTCTGCATTTCAGGTTCACATGTGCTTCTGAGCGGGGTGGGGGTGGGGGGGCAGCCTCAGGCCATGGAGGGGTACATTGGGCTGGGGGCAGCTGGGTGGGCCTTGGCTCAGGCACTTCACCCACAGAACCCAAGGAGCTGCAGGTTGTAGCTGTTTCCTGTGTTTGTTTTGGAAAAGGGTCTTGTTGCCAAAGGGACTTTGCAGATATCTCGTGAGTCTCTGAGTCGAGGCAGATTCGTGGGGTCCAGGGGAAGGGTACCTGGGGGCAGGGGAGGGACAAGTTAACTGGATTCTGGTGATGGGCATGTGTCCACCTGGTGCTGGGCCGGACATGTCACAGGAATTGCTTTGCTTTACACACAACAGTGTATTTTTTTTAACTGCGGTTGATGCACATAGAATTGACCTTTTTTTTCAACCATTTTAAAGTGTATTGTTCAGGGGTGTTTAGTGCTGAGTATTGTACACCCATCATTACTATGTAGTTCTTGAACATTCTCACCCCCCACAGGCCCATCGTCACTAAGCAACCACCCCTCATTCTCCTCTGCCCCAGCTGCTGACAACCATCACCTCCTCTAATCTACTGTACGTCCCTATGAATTTCCCTTCTTTGGACAACTCACACGAATGGAATCATACAGCACGTGCCCTTTTGTGCCTGACTTCTTTCTTGTAGCGTAAAATTTTCAGGGTTGTTATGTTTCATAGCATGATCAGAACCTCTTTTTAAGGCCAAATAATAACCATTTCCTGGATGTGCCACATTTTGTTTATCCATTCTTCTGTCGGTGGACACTTGGGTTGTTTCCACCTTCAGGCAATTGTGAATAATGCCACAATGAACATGGGTGGGCAAGTTTCTGTTTGAAAGCTTTTTCATTTCTACTGGGTACAAAACTTAGGTGCAGAATTGCTGGCTCGTAGGGTAACTCCGTCTAACTTTATGAGCAACCTCCAAGCTGTTTTTTCACAGCGGCCGCACCATTTTACATTCCCAGCAGCAGCGTGGTGGTGTGGTGGTTCATACTTTTCACACTTGTTATTGCCTGCCTTTCTGGTTTTAGCTGTCCTATTAGGTGTGGCATGGCGCCTCACCATATTGATTTGCATTTCCCTCATGACTAATGAGAATGAGCACCTTTTTGTTTGCTTATCTCACAGTGGTATTTGTCCACATTTGTGAAGCAGACACTAATGTTCAGGGGAATAACCTACCCAGGTCTACGCAGTGAATAGGTGGTCTCCAGGCAGTCAGATTCTGGAGCCCACCACACCCTACCCCTTCTCTGAACCTTTGGGCAAGGCTGATGTGTCTGCATTTTGTGCCTCAGAACACTCATGCACCTGTCCGAGGTCACGTGGCTGGAGAGAAACGAGGTTGGTTTCTGACACAGGGCCCCAGGCCCACCTGGCTCAGCACAACATGGCAGGTACCTGGTGCTGATTCCAGAGTGCACTGAGAGGTTGCTGGCCAGAGCCTGATCTGGTCTGAGGGGTGGGAAGGAGGCAGCAAAGGAAAAAGTCAGAGGGTTTGGGGAGAGGAAGACCGAGGGATGCCAGGGTCCCCGGGCAGCTGTGCACTTTGCCCGGTCCAGGTTCCGAGGGCACCAGGCAGTGACTGAGGGTGAAGATGGGCCACTGAGACACTGCTGTTACAGGAAGTGGGGGCAGCAGTTGCCCCAGAAAGGGGAGTGCATGACAGATGGGGGTCATACAGGGTCATGCTGGCCTCGGTGCCATGCCTGGCATGCGACAGGCACCATAACACTCCAGCAGCTGCTGCTGATGGAAAGGATGCAGCTCCTGGCTCCATCTGCGTGGCCCAAAGCACCAGCCTCCAGGGACAGAGCATGGGGGCTGGGTTCTGTGTCAGGGGCTGCAGTCAGGGGACCTGGGCATGTGGCTCCTGACCTCAGTTTATTCACCCATCACATGGGTTGACAGGAAGTGATAGAGAAGTTCGAAGTCACCATACCCATCACCTAAGGCTCCCTTTGCTCTCATGTTCCCTGCTGAGTAGGGAGGCTGCCCAGAAGCATGACCCTTAGGGGAGTCTCGAGGGCCAGTGCTGCAGGAGTTCTGCCTGCTGTTCCGTGGGCATGGCCAGAATGGCAGCTTGCTTCCATCCTCCTGCTCTCCCCTCTGGTTTCCCATACCTGTCCTGTGTGGTCCCTGCTGCACCTTTGTAATTACTTATCTTTTGCTGCAGAACAAATTATGCCAAACTTAGTGGCTTAATCGATGAATGCCATCTCAGGTAGTTCTAGAGGGTTGGGAAGCTGGGATAACCTAGCCCACTGCTGTGCCTGGCCAGGGGTCTTGGCGAGGCTGCTGTCAGGATGTGCACTGGGGTCGCAGTTGGCCCAGGGCTGGCAGGCTCACTGGTGAGACAACCCACGTGGCCGTGACTGGAGGTGCCATGTCCTGCCATCCAGGCCTCTCTGCAGCATTAGATCCATACAGCATGGCTGCTGGTGTCCGCAAGGGGTTCAGGAGAGAACCCTGGAGGTTATACTTACACATTCTACAGAGATCCTTTTTTAGTTTATGGTGTATTGGAGTGCCTGAAGGGAAGTACCTGAAACTATAGAGCTGTGTTCCAGTAGCCTCGATGCTTGAAGATGATTGTATAATGATATAGCTTTTACAACGTGACTGTGTGATTGTGAAAACCTTGGGTCTGATGCTCCTTTTATCCAGGGTATGGACAGATGAGTAAAAAATATGGATAAAAAGTAAACAAATAATAGGGAGGACTAAGGGCAAAATAAATTGGGTAGATGGAAACACTAGTGGTCAATGAGTGAGAGGGGTAAGGGATATGGGACCTATGAGTCTATATTTCTTTTTCTGGAGTGATGCATAATGTTCTAAAAATGATCATGGTGATGAATACACAACTCTGTGATGATATTGTGAGCCACTGATTGTACATTGTGAATGGACTGTATGTGTGTGAAGATTACTCAACCAAAATAATAAAAAAAGTGCAAGTGAGCCAGGTGGAAGTTGCAGCTTCTTTATAAACCACACATGTATGCACTGTTTGTGTGTGTGCACTGGGCCTCACCAGCCACATGGAGTTGTCAGGAGTCCAGGCTGCTTGGTGTCTCGCCTGCAGTTTACACACCCCTTTACGGCCTTTTGTTCAGGAGGGAAGTGCTCCAGGTTCACATAGCCACTTCCGGGTGGCTATGTCCCACCCTGGGCCAGAGGCTGACCCTTGGGACATAGAGAGAAGCCAAAGGCCAAGAGAGAGCAAGGCTGCCACTTGGGGTTCCTTTGCCACCTGACTTGACCATTTCATCTTAAGATATAACTCCTTGGGCCTAATGTCCTTTCCTGAAAAATGAGTTTGTGGGGCCTTCTAGAACAGGGGTTGAAAACTGCAGCCTCCGGGCCACATTCAGCCTGCCACATGCTTTTGTAGCACTGGTGAGCTGAAAGTGGTTCTTACCTTCTTAAATGGCTGAAAAAAAATCAGAAGAATATATTTCATGACATCTGAAGAATTATGACTTTCTAATTTCAGTGTTCATAAATAAAATTTTATTGGAACACCAGCCGAGCTCATTTGCTTATGCCTTCTCTGTAATTGTATTGTGCTACAGAGACTGAATGACTGCAAAAGGGTATTTCCTACCCTGCCCTTTATGGGGAGAGTTTGTTGAGCTCCGGTCTACAAGAGTCATCTCCAATCCTGTCCTGGTCCCCAAGTTTGATCCTGTTTTTTCTTCCCCCCATTTTCTCTTGCTACTCAGTACCCTCCTGGTGCTGGAACAGGCCCAGGCTCTATGTGTTGCCTGTTTACCCATCATTCCTGTTCAGGGATCTTTGGAGCAGCCTTGCTCCAGAAAAGGTGGCAGTCTGCTAAGTTGGGTGCTGCAGAACCCAGAATTTTGACACATGGGTGCTCCCTGCAGTCAGACAGACAGACCCACTTGCCAGGCTCTGGGACTCGGAGATGTGGCTACAGTCAAGTTATTTCTCACAGATGTGCAGCATCTGGTCAGGGTGTGCTGCACGTGGTCACGGAAGGACCCCTTTGGGTTCAGGCGTTTTCTCGAGGGTGGGAGCTGTGGAGAGGGGCTTGTGGCAGCCCCAGTGCTTGGCCAGGTTGGAGAGCCCACTAATTGCTAAATGGGAGGCCCTGAATGAGGGCTTTCAGGGTGCCTTGGAGGTTTTGGGTGAATCCTCTGCCAATCTGAGGGTGTGCTGCCAGCTGGAATCCCCAAGGCCATGACCTGCACTGCCCTGGGGCTGAGCAGGAGCAGGGAAGTGACTGCCAGCCCTCGGCCATGTGTCCTTCATGTCACTCACTTTCCCTACTCATGACTGGTCATTTCATTCTTCAAGAAAATGCAGAAATAGAGAAAGAAGAGAGAAACCTGCCAAAACACCATTACTGACACTTTGGTGTCCTGACTGGGGTCTCTTTTCTTGGGGTGGGTGTTTTTTCTGCATTAATAACACACTGCATCTGGGGTCCCTTCCCCCACTGCATTCCAAGTTGAGGAGTTGGCAGGGGTCCGAGGCTGCCTCGAAGGGACTGTGGGTTCTGGTGGAAACTCCTCACCTTCTCCAGTCCTTGGGTCCTCAGCTGGAGCCTAGATCCTTCTCTGGGTGGGTTTTGTGCTCGCCTGTTGAGGCCCCACCTCTGAGGCCCCACATGGGACTCACCTCTCTGTAGGAGCTTGGGGAGGCAGGGTGCAGAGGGAGCTGGCATCCCAGACTATCCTGGTGAGAGGGGCTTTGGGGAGTTAATACCATCATCTGGTGTGTGCCGAGAACACAGAAACTGGAATCATTTGGTCACCACCATTTGTGTGTGACAGGATCCTCTAATGCAGGCTTCTCACATGGACTGCTCATTAGAACACATGTGGGGAGTTTAAGAACCACCCCCTCCCCATCCTGTCCCTGGGCCCTTGGCCTTCACAGAGTCTGATTTTATTGCTGCAGGGTAGAGTCCAAGCATCTTCTTTGTTTTGTTAAGTTCCCTGGGTGACTTTATCCCAGGCTCGCCCCACCTCCTGAGTTACAGGTGGAGACACTCAGGTCTGTGAAGGTGCAGGGGTCACCCATGGGGGAGAGCTGGCTGCCACCCCTTCCTGTTCACTTGGCAGTTTTTTTCTCAACAACCGAGAACCAACATCATCTCTGCTAACCATCCATGCCTTTGGCCTAGTTCGTATTTTTGCCACTTCCTCTCTCACAATTCACAGTGAAGATTTGTAGGCTTTCTGATGAAGGAAATGTAATCTGGCTGCAGGAGGCCTGCTGAGCCTTGCCTTAAATTGTCTCTTTCCTCCTGCTCTCAGAGCTGTGGGATTGGATGTTCTGTTTCTGTTGTTTTTATTAAGACTTCCTTTTAACACAACTTATAATGGACTATCTCATCAGAATCCCATCTTGCCCTATTTGTCTGTCTTGGTCTGTTAAGATATATTTAAGACACTCTGTTAAGACATATTTACATTTGACAATATTTTCCTATGTCTGTGGTTTTTGTGGGTGTTGCTTTTAATCAGCATTGACTCTTTGAGGAAAAGATTTAGCTCCTGTGGATTGAAGTAAACAGCCAATAAATAATGTGTCTGGTGGAGGAAAGCGTCTTAGACCTATGGGCTCAGATGGAGAACAGGAAGAGCTCTTACAGTTCATCTTGTTCTTGTATGTGTAAGAAATTAATCTGCAGAGAAGAGGAGAAAGCTTCCCCTGGGTCCAGTGATGAATTTGTAACCTAGACTTTCTTCCATGTTGAGGATGTAATATGGATACTGCCAATGCTGCACCCAGGGCAGGCATTGCCAGTCAATCCCAGAACTCCTTCCTGCACCTGGGGCAGGCATTGCCAGTCAATCCCAGAACTCCTTCCTGCACCTGGGGCAGGCATTGCCAGTCAATCCCAGAACTCCTTCCTGCACCCAGGGCAGGCATTGTCAGTCAGTCCCAGAACTCCTTCCTGTGACCCCCAGCTGAGACTCCCTTCTTGATATTCCAGGTAGCCACTCACTACCAGATGCTCAATTACAGAAAGGGAGGGGATGCCTTGTTGCTTTACCTGTTACAAACTAAGCTGCCCATCCATCACACTCGGCATCTAGACCCAGATAGGGGTGGCTGGAGAAAGGACCCTCGACTAGTTGCCATTGCTACTCTGTCAGCCGAGATGACAGGCATCATAACAAAAATGTCAGTAGCCTGGCAAAATACAGGTGAAAGTGAGGCCCTGGGAACTGAAACCTTCCTGCTGCAGGCTGCTCAGGCCCCAGGCCACTTCCAGGGAGGCTCTCTTTGGAGTGACCCCAGCTGGACCAGAGCCATGTCTCCCCATCTCACAGGTGATCAACGTCAATGGGACAAAGAGGCAGACCCTCCTGGAGGACAAGCTCCCACACATGTTCGGGTTCACCCTGCTGGGCTACTTCCTCTACTTGACTGACTGTCAGAGGAGAAGCATCGAGCAGGTGCACAAGATCAAGGCAAGCCGAGACGTCATCATAGACTAGCTGCCTGACCTGATGGGACTCAAAGTGGTGAACGTGGTCAAAGTCATGGGTGAGTCTTGGGCAGCTGCTGGGGAAGGAAGAAGTGACGGGCTTATGGGTGGCCCAGGTGGGGCCCGACCTGGGGCTCAAGAGGCCAGCCTGGGGGTGTTCTGTATCAGGGACTGGGAGGAGAAGGGATAGCTAGGAGAGGAAATAGTAACAATGTCTAGTTAAAGACAGCAGTGGGCCAGGGTGATCTGTTGGCCAGGGGTATTGATGGGGTTGTGCCTATTGACTGGGGCTATTGCTTAAAATTGAAATAAGAGCAATGTAATTTATATAAGGCTAACATTGGTGGTTGCCTACTGTGTCCCACACCTCCGGCCTAGTGCCGTGCTCTAACTTCCTCAGAGCAGGCCTTTATGCTAAGTGCAGTGGTTACCCCATTTAATAAGCCCTTGGAGACAGGCCTGGACACACAGCTGATGGCTGAGCTCAGGCCCCCACGCAGGTCTGTCCTGACCTCTGTCCCAGCCTCACCACTGGGCTCTCCTGTGATTGCTATCCACAATGGCTAGACTTGGACCCCCAGACCCACGCCTTTCATCTGAAAGACAGGATGTGCCCAAAAACTCTTGTGGGAGTTACTTGTTTAACAGAATCGCATGTCTCTTTATGAAAAGGATACAAAATTCAGATCATTTGGCTACACTGGGGAGATCTGGGTCCTGTGGGGTGGGGAGATGGAACTGAACTCCAGGAAGGCAGGGACTGTATTCCACAAGAATCTGCAGCTCCCACATCATGGGAACTCAGTAATTCTTTGTTGAAGGAATGAATGAATGAAAGATGAATTAATGCAGAAGACCCAAGGTGCTCACAGTCTAGTGGGCAAGACACCCCTTCCTTGGCTCTGATATGCATTTGATGGCCCCAATCCCCCATTAGAGGAATGTTTGCCTTTACAATATAAGGAAGTAACTTGAACTTTAACTTGGGGAACAGTAGAGGGTGGGTTTCTCCAGGCAGAGGATTGCTCAGCAAAGGAGACAGCTTGAGTGTACTCCTAAAGGTGGGGCAGGATGGGGTGACCTGGGGGAGCACCTTGTGTTTCAGGGTCACTGGTGACAGGCTTTAAAAAATTTTTTTGCATAAAACAAGAGAAATTTCTTCTGACAGGTCTAGATGGTAGAAGTGTGAAATCAAAGTGTCAGCAGGTCATGCTCCATCTAGAACCCATAGAGGAAAATCTTTTCTTGCCTCTTCAAGCTTCTGCTGTTTGCTGGCAATCCTTAACATTCTGTGGCTTATAGATGTGTTACTCTGATCCCTGCCTCCTCCATCTTCACATGATCTTCTTCCCGATGTTCTGTGTCCACATTTTCTTTTCTTGTAAGAACAGCAGTCACATGGGATCAGCACTCATCCTGGTCCAGTTTGGCCTCTTCTTGATTTAATCGCATCCTCAAAGACCCATTGCCCTGAGGTCAGTGGCAGTCACTTATCCCCGTTTTTTAGTTGAGAAAATTGAAGAACACAAAGGTCAGGTAACTTGATCAATGGCAAACAGAAAGTGACAGAACTAAGATTGAAACCCAGGCAGAATGGCTGTAATGTCTTTTTCTTAGAACATTTGCATCCACTCAGAAAAAATAAAAATAAAAATAAAACAGAAAAAAATTCATCCATACCATACCCCTTACCCCTCCCTTTCATTGATCACTAGCATTTGAATCTAAATTTATTTTAACGTTTGTTCCCCCAAATATTTTTTTATTCCATACGTTTTACTCATGTTTTGATAAGGTAGATAAAAGGAGCATCAGACGCAAGGTTTTCACAATCACACAGTCACAATGTGAAAGCTATATTATTATATATTCATCTTCAAGAAACATGGCTACTGGAACACAGCGCTACATTTTCAGGCACTTCCCTCCAGCCTCTCTGTTACACCTTAACTGAAAAGGTGATATCTATGTGATGGGCAGAGGCTTTTAGTCTCAAAGCAAAGATGATGGAATAATCTTTCACCACCCATTTTTCAAAACAAATTTGCTATCCATTCTGCTAAGTGGGGTCCAACTATGATTGATTCTTTTTAAAAAAAGAATAAATAAAAGCCCCAAAGATAAAAGGATGTATCCTTGGGGGTTGTGATTTCACATTGAGAAATTGAGTTCATTCCTTGCTCCCTTTTTTCTCTTGGATCCCAGGATTTGCAGAGGGAGATGGGAAAAAGGATTCTTTTTATAGCTTAAATACATAAGACTAAATTAAAGACAGTTTTAACAGTGCTGCAGGAGATGAGCAAGATTAACAGGCTGGCCAAAAATAAATGGACATGCTAAGTACCGCTTGCTTTAGTGAAAGGGGCACCTCTGATTGTCTCGGGAAGATGTGTGTTTCCAGTGTGGACAAATTGAGGGGAGCAACTGGACAGGAATCTCCAGAGCCAATCCAGTTAGCAGGGAGGGATTGAGGCCCTGGAAGGAGGCAACTTGTCCTGTAAATGCCTTGAGGCATTGTTGCATCCCTTGGTGACTGGAACTGGAGACCAGGAGGCTGGACCTCTAGGAAACATCTTCCTGCTGAGCTGCTTCCTCTCTGTGTGGCCCTGAACAACCTCTCTGTGTTGTAGTTCCCTCTGCTGAAAAGGGGGATGAACCTAGGCCCTGCCTCCGAGGTCCTGTGGGGGTGGAGTACGTAAAAACTTCTGACAGGTGGACTTGTGCCCAGTACCTGGCATGGTCTGGTCAGAGCCAGCCATGGGCCTAACAGGGCGAGGGCCTCGGTTCTCCAACCCATCATGGGGCTTTTAGCACCCACCCTCCACATCTGACACCCAGCCACAGTATGACCAGGCCTGACAGCAGGCTGCAGGTGACCCTGTCTTAGCTGCCCGCTGCTCTTTAGTGCTGGTGTATCCCCCCCCCCAGGGACCAACCCATGTGTGGAGAGGAATGGTGGCTGCAGTCACCTGTGTTCTTCCTGCTGCACGTGACCAAGTGCGACTGCCCCATCAGCCTGAAGCTGCTGGGCAACGTGAAGACCTGCGTCATCCCCGAGGCCTTCCTGGTGTTCAGTAGCAGAGCCACCATCCACTGCATCTCCCTGAGACCAGCGGCAACGATGTGGCCACCCCACGGACCGGCATCAAGGAGGCCTCTGTGCTCGACTTCAACACCGCCAACAACCACATCTACTGGACAGATGTCAGCCTGAAGGTAGGGCCCCTGAGGGCCAGATGAACGTTCCTCATGGCCGTGGCTGCAGATCATGACTGCTCCAGAGCTACGTTTTTAAAAGAACTGTCATATTTATCGTAGGTCTGTTCAGGCTCATGAAGTATTGGTGAGCCATTTTAATAAAGTGATAGGGATCCAACAGATGCACAGATGGGCTCTTCGAGAGTCTCTGCGTGTTTGTTACAAATTGTCATCATCTTTGGGCTCCTCCCTCCTGCATCTGCCCTAGTAGCCATCTGCTTGGCAGACTCTCTCTTCAGTCATGGTGCAGAGAGAAATATCTGGAAAAAGGCAGGCAGAGGCTTTTTCATCTTCTAAAGCAGTGTTTGGCGAGCTAGTCTGGGGCCAACTTTTCTGACTTTTATATCTAAAATTTTATATTGGAATAGCTACGCCCATTCATTTATGTATCATCTACAGCTGCTTTTGTGCTGCTGAACTGAGTCATGACAGCGGCTATTGTATAATTCGCCAATCCTAAGATATTTACCATCTGCTCCTTTACAGAGAAAGTCTGCTGACCCTGTTCTAAAGTATTGGACAACTGAAACAGCTTACTCATATGCCTTTTATTCTACCATTCATGTTATGTATCTTTTAAGGATTTTTTTCTGAATTTCAGTCACAGGGGTTCATGGTAGAAAAAGGGAAATACATGGAAAGTCAGAAAGAAGGAATGCAAATCACCCTTACGCCCTCCAAACAGGGTCAACTTCTGCCACCATTTCAGTGGATTTTTCCTCCATGTCTTTTTTGTGATTTCCCATTGCCATAATCAGATGTTACATAGAATCCCATGTCCTGGTTTTTTCACTTATTGTTATAATGGGTATTCTCTTAAGGTATTGCAAACTTGTAAATTATTTTTATTATTATTTTTAATTTAAAAAAATAACAAACACAAATATTCTTAACTTATGATCATTCCCTTCTACATATATAATCAGTAATTCACAATATCATCATGTAGTTGCATATTCATCATCATGATCATTTCTTAGAACATTTGCATCAATTCAGAAAAAGAAATAAAAAGACAACAGAAAAAAATTCATACATACCATCCCCTTTACCCCTCCATTTCATCAATCACTAGCATTTCAATCTAAATTTATTTTAGCATTTGTTCCCCCTATTATTTATTTTTATCCCATATGTTTTACTCATCTGTTGATAAGGTAGATAAAAGGAGCATCAGACACAAGGCTTTCACAATCACACAGTCATGTTGTGAAGGCTATATCATTATACAATCATCTTCAAGAAACATGGCTACTGGAACACAGCTCTACATTTTCAGGCAGTTCCTTCCATCCTCTCCATTACATCTTGACTAACAAGGTGATATCTATTTAATGTGTAAGAATAACCTCCAGGATAACCTCTCGACTCTGGAATCTCTCAGCCATTGATACTTTATTTTGTCTCATTTCGTTCTTCCCCCTTTTGGTCAAGAAGGTTTTCTCAATCCCTTGATGCTGTGTCTCAGCTCATTCTAGGATTTCTGTCCTATGTTGCCAGGCAGGTTTACACTCCTAGGAGTCATGTCCCACATAGACAGGGGGAGGGCAGTGAGTTTGCTTGTTGTGTTGGCTGAAGAGAGAGGCCACATCTGAGTAACAAATGAAGTTCTCTTGAGCATGACTCGTAGGCCTAATTTTAAGTAGGCTTGACCTATCCTTTGTGGGGTTAAGACAAACTTGTAATTTTTAAATGTGTGATATATTGTACCACACGGAGATTCCATTTTATTTCACTGTTCCCTTATTATAAAGTCAGGTTGTGTACAGTTTTACCCAGCTGCAGACAGTCCCACTGTATTAAATATCCCTGTGCATAAAAGTTGTTTTGATATGTTCAGTAGTTCCTTAATTTTTGTATTTTCATCAGCCCTGTGCAATAAAATATCAGAAGGAAGATTACTGAATGAAAGGGAACAACGGATTTTAAAGCCAAATTGTTTTTCTAAAAGCCTTGTATTTTGCTGCATTTCATGGGTCCACTGAAAGCTCTCTGGTGCTGATGACCTGGTCCCCGGAGTGCCCAGAGGTTACTCCGGGGACTGAGCATGTCCAGCCAGACCCTGGCAAGGCTCTGGTTCCTAAAGTGGCCCTTCCCTCTCCCCGCTCCCGACCATCAGCTGGGCCTTCACGAATGGAATCTCGGTGGAGCACGTGATCGAATTTGGCCTCCACTACCCAGAAGGCATGGCTGTCGACTGGATGGGCAAGAACGTCTCCTGGGCCGACACTGGCACCAAAAGGATCAAGGTGGCCCGGCTGGACGGACAGTTCTGACATGTCCTCATGTGGAGGGACCTGGACAACCCCAGGTTGTTAGCCCTGCTTCCCCCCATGGGGTAAGTGGATTTCTATCCTGCATGAGTGTTATCCCTGGTTCCCACATCTCTGGGTCTCACATCTCCCTCGGCCCCCACCTCCCTGGCCCCCTGACCCCCCACCCCCTTGGGCCCCCCCACCTCCCTGCCTCACCCACCTCCCTTTCCCCCAACATCCCTGGGCCCCCATCTCTCTGGCCCCCCAACCCCTGGCCCCCCAGCTCCCTATGCCCCCACCTCCCTGCCCTCCCCACCTCCCTATCCCTCCACCCCTCTGGCCCCCCACCTCCCTGCCTTCCCCACCTCCCTGTCTTTCCCACCTCCCCAGCCCCCCACCTCCCTACTCTCTGTGCCTGACCTGACCAGATTCTGCCAGTCTGACCACAGCAATGCAACCCAGGGGGTGGGCTACCTGCCCTGTGTGGGGGTGTCCAGCTCTGGGGTGGGGTCCTCCTGACCACCACTAGTCTTAGTAGGCCCCCCCTTGGTAGTCATCTGGTCTGTCTCCCAGAGGAAGTAATGCACACGAGGCACCGAGCTGGGGGCTCATGGGTGTCACCTCATCCGCAGTCCAGGAAGCTGCAAGGGGTAGGCATTTTTGTCCCTGATTTTATAGACGTGGAAACTGAGGCTCTGAGAAACCAAGTGACTTATCCAGGGCCACATGGCCAGTCAGGGCAGTGTGGGGCAAGAAGCCCTGACTCGGGCCTCACCCACCCCCCTTTCCTTGCACCGACTTGGTCTCAGGGCCGGCTTTGGAGTCTTCGAACTTTGGGCTACTTCTCACAGGCCGCTAGCTATGGCTTACAGACCTCTCACCAGGTGTGAGGGCCTGCCTGCATCCTGGGACTGGTAGCACTTGGTTGGTGTCTCTCTCTGGACCCATTTCCTTTTCTGTCCCTTGGGCATAGTGCCCACCCTGTAAAGCACCTGTGATGTGTGTGGGGTGCCCCAGACCCCACAAACCCCAGGCCCTGTGAGGGCAGCGAGGATGATCCTGTCCTACCAGGATGGTTCTGGGGGTCCTCTGGGGGCAGTGAGTGGGTACGTTAGGCTTGCACATTTCTGGAAGGAAGTTGTGAGTTTCCTTCCCTACATCTGCTGAGGAAAAGGGAAGGAGAAGTCCTGGGGGGAGGCAGCTGTGTTCCAGTCCCGGGTCCCACAGTTAGAATCCCCCAGGGGAGACACCTCATATGTTCTGGGATGGGGGTGGGGATGGGGGGGTGCTCAGCAGTGTCTCATCCGTCCCCCTGCCCAGAGGGGTGTTGGCAGGGACCAGGAGGCCTGCCTGAGACCAAGACGCCTGGCCCTGGCACTACTGCCCCCTGGCCTTGGCAAGTTTGGACTCACCAGCATGTGCCCTGCCCTTCCCCGGTTCTGCTCCAGCTACATCTACTGGACCGAGTGAAGCAGCAATCCGAGGATCGTGTGGACCTTCATGGATGGGACCAGTTGCATGACGCTGGTGGACAAGGTGGGCCAGGCCAATGACCTCACCATCGACTGTGCCAACCAGTGCATCTACTGGACCTACCTGGACACCAACATGATCAAGTCATCCAACATGCTGGGTGAGGAACCAGGTGGGGCCTACAGGCTGGAGGGGCCTGTGGGGTCGCAGAGTAGTCTGGAAAGAATATGCTTCTTCTCATGTCATGCTGTGGCCATCTGGAGAAGGTGTGACATTGTGCCCATTTTACAGGCGAGGAAGCTGAGGCATAGGTGGACTGAATGACAAGTGCTCAGTGTGCCCCTCAGGAGATGTGGGGGCCCCCTGCTCTCCTGGGGGTCACCCCTTTTTGCTGCCATTTCCTGTGCACTAGGTCCCCACCAGGCCCTGCACGGGGGTGCTCCCATTAGATCCTCCCACGGCCATGTGGCATAAGTAGTGGTATGTGTTATGGGGAGACCAAGGCCCATGGAGGTCATGTGACTTACCCAAGGTCACAGAGCTGCTGAGTCGTGGTGCACTGCTCAGATGGCAAGGCCTGCACTCAGCCACCAGCCTGCCCGTAGCCCCTGCTCTGTGCTGGGTCACTCAGACCACATCCTGCAGTTAGGTGGAATCACTTCTGTTATAAATGAGGAAAGTGAGGCTCAGGGAAGTTAAAAAGCAATCCTTGTCCCATGTACCCCCAGCAGTGGGGGCTAGATTTGAACCCAGAACATGCTGATTCTAGAGTATATGCTAGCATGTGGGCTATGTTATTTGTCCTCGGTGATGCCTTGGGCAAGTGGTCAAGTGACTCCAGCTGGGAGAGTGCAAGGTCAGACGGGGCTGCAGTGACCATGGGCTTAGGGCCTGGGCTCCTGGGCAGGGTGGAGGAAGAGAGGGTGTGACTGGTTGAGGTGCACCGTGAGGGCCTGACAGGCAGCCCATTGCTTTGTTCCTGCTTCTGGACTGGAGGTTCTTCATGGGTCCTGGGCTGGTGGATTGTTACCAGGGTCTGATAGAGCCTCCAAGAGCCACCCGTTTGCCATGGAGCCCTTCAGTAAGCAGGAGAGAAGTTGCTTCTTTTCAAATCATGCTGTGGCCATCTGGGGAAGGTGTGGCAGGATTATGCCCATTTGACAGATGAGAAAACTGAGGTGTAGCTGGGCTGAATGGCTTGTCTCAAGTGCTCAGTGGGGAGAGCTGGAGTTAGAACCCCAGAGTCCTGATTTCCACTTGGGGTGAGCTGCCCCACCATAGGCCCTGTCTGAGTGCCAGACTGTCCTGATTTCAAGGCCCATGGCAGAGTTTGTATGTGTCTTCAAGACAACCATCCCACTCCCTGGTGATCTGTGTGTCATCAACTTTTCTCAGAGCCAATACCCAATGAGAAACAGACCGTAGTGTAGCTCTGGTCACCTGAAATGATTGAGTTCCCTGTTTACCCCAGAATGAGGATGGCCTCAGATGAGAACCCTGAAAAGTTGTCTGGCCCCTCCAAATTCAGGTGGCCTTGTATGTTTGGGCCTGGCCATCTCTTGGCTGTGGCATTCTTTCCATTTCATTCCACAGCAGTTGACTGACCCCTTGAATGTGCTGGCTGGGCTCATTGCCATGGGGACGGTGGGTGAGTTACGGTGCCTGACATGGTTAGAGCTGCACTGGAACATGATTTCAGAGCCTGGTCATGAGCCTGGCCCCACTGCTACTGGTCGTGTGACTTCAGCCAAGTTACTTAAGCTTTCTGTGCCTCAGTTTCTTCCTAATAACAGGACCTCCTTCATAGGGTGGTTGTGAGAACTAAATGAGACCATGCACATAAAGATTCCTCAACAGTGCCTGGCATGCAGGAAGTACCTCTGAGTGTGTAGCTGTAGTGACAGTTGTCGTTGGAAAACCACCCAGGTCCTGACTTATGTTAGATGGAGGCAGTCGGGAAGCAGCTCCATTTGTCAACTTTTTTGTTCCCATAGTAAAGTAATCCACTTAGAACATTTCTAAAAATACAGAAAAATAGGAAGAAAAGTAATAATTTATCCATAATTTCACCACTCAGTGATAACCAGTGTTCATACTTTGCCATATTTCTTTCTGGTCTCCAAGTACTATAGAAATAATTTTTTAAATCAGTATCTTTCATTTTTAAACTTTCTGATGTTTAACAAAATCTTTAAAATGTTCTACTTTTTCAATTTAGAAAATGATTTTAAATCATACCACCCATAAATTTTTACTCTGCTTTCTTTTATTACCACATATGTTAATATGTCATTAATATGTTTTCATGGGACCATTTTTGTGATGAAATGGAACAAAGGTGGAGAACAGTTCAATGCACACATAGTGTTTGATAACCAAAGACCCTGGAACCATGCCCGGGTCAAGGGGCAGATCCTGTCAGGGCCCTGAGCCCCTCCACGTTCCCTCTCCCATTCCCACTCTCCCATTGGCAACATTTTTAATGGCACACTGGCCTGCTTGGCTCGGACCCGGGCCCTGCTCTCCAAAGCATCCCTGACATGCAGCCTTGTGCACAGAAGATGCACAAACGTGTACTCAGCTCCTGCAGCTGCCCCACAGTTGACCTCATCAGTGGCTGGCATGTACAGCGTTGCCAGCATTCCACAGTGACAGCACTGGGTGGGATATTCAACTTCATCATATTTGGGGTTAGTTCCTTGGGATTGCATCCTGGCAGTACAACATGTCAGAGTCAGCCCATGTGCACTTCCTATCATTGCTGTAACATATTGCCACGAACTTAATGACTTAAAGCTACACCAACTCTTCCTCTTGTCATTCTGTAGGCCAGAGACCTGAAATGGGACTCATGGGATTCAAATCAAGAGGCAGCAGGCTGTGTTAATTCTGAGGCTCCAGGGGGAAGCCTGTTCCTTTGCCTTTTCCAGCTTCTAGAAGCCACCTGCAGTCCTTGGCTCCCGCCTGGCATCTTGCTTTATCTTAAAAGCCAGCTGTTGCCTCTCCCACTCTTTCTTTGACTCTGACCCTCCTCTTCTGAGGACCCTTGTGGTTACATCCACCTGGATAATCCAAAATTAATCTCCCCATCCCAAAATCCAAACTTAATCATTAATCATTTCTGCAAAGCCCCTTTGGCTGTGTCAGGTGACTTACTCACAGGTTCCAGGATTATGCCATACACATCTCTGGGGGGATGAATTCTGCCCACCGTGTGGCCTTTACTGAACACTTCCTTTGTGCCAGGATTCTGAGTCCTTTCCCTACATGCTTGCACTGACTATTTTTTACAAGCCTGTGAGGACACACTTACAAATACCGATTTTGAAATGTGTATCGTATGCATGATTTTTCTGTAAACCAACAACTTCTCGAGACCAAAAAAAAAAAGGGAGGAGACCAGCTTTAAAAAAAAAGGTTCACCCATTTGGCAGCCACGATGTTGACACGGCAATTTTTTTAACAGCTGTATTTAAGAATTTGTGTCGAGGAACAACATATAAAGGTCATAAGTGGACAAATGCAAGAAGTTTTGCTTGCACAGACTTATATATGCATGATAATGAAGGCATAAACCTAATCTGTGCAGCTGTGACCAACATGGAGGGGGGCAAGTCTTCCAGCAACTGCCCCCTTGCAGGAGGCTCCATCATGCCCCCTTCCCATCCAGACCTCAGCCTCCTTGGGGTTAGCTGCTCTGCTTCTGTAGCAACCCCCAGTTTTTCAAAGGCTTTGGGCACCCAGTGGTTTTGCCTCAGGGTGCCAGGCTGGGAGTTTGGACCCATGTGCCCATCAGGGTGTCCCCAGCTCTGGGGACTGGCTCCCCGACACTGACCCCATGCCCCATGTCCCCACCCAGGTCAGGAGCGGGTTGTGATTGCTGATGACCTCCTGTACCCCTTTGGCCTGATGCAGTACAGTGACTACATCTACGGATGGACTGGAACCTGCACAGCATTGAGCAGGCCGACAAGGCCAGTGGCTGCAGCTGCATCCTCATCAGGCCCACCTGGACTTCGTGATGGACATCCTGGTGTTCTACTCCTGCCAGGACGGCCTCAACGACTGCATGCACAACAACGGGCAGTGCGGGCAGCTGTGCCTCACCATCCCTGGTTGCTACTGCTGTAGCTGTGCCTCACACTACATCCTGGACCCCAGTGGCCACAACTGCAGCTGTAAGTGCCTGCTTCCAAGTCTGGGAGCTGAGGTCAGGAGGCACTTCCCTGCTGGGGATTTCTAGGTTTACATGGATGGTTGGGCAGGGCTCCTGCTCAGCCCCTTGTCTTTGCCTCTCTCTAGCACCCACCACTTTCTTGCTGTTCAGTCAGAAATGTGCCATCAGCTGCATGATCCCCGATGACCAGCACAGCCCAGACCTCTTCCTGTAACTGCACAGGCTGAGAAATGTCAAGTCTACCAGCTATGACCCTCTGGACAAGTTCATCTACTGGGTGAACAGGCGCCAGAACATCAAGTGTGCCAAGGACGATGGGAACCAGGCAAGTGTACCTGACAGTGGGTGTGGCTGAGTTCTCCCTATGCTGCTCACCTGGGCAGCTTCCTTGCATGCATCCTGTGGCACCCAGCCTTGGGTAAATAATGGTGTGGGCTCCCTGAGATCTTATCATGAGGTGTGAGGCCAAGCAGTGCAAACCTCCCAGACTGTGATTGCATGGGAACTGGAACTGGAGTTCACATTGGCTTTAGCCTGGAGCTGAGAAAGGGGTGGGAACAACCTTAATTTTTTTTTTTTTTGGTCCCTGTGCAGTGTTTTTGTGGTTTGTGGGAAATAATTGGTATTGATTGCTCTGGATTTATTCTTCACTTCATAGGAATCGGGCAGTCAATTTTGCTATAAATGCAGTATGTGTGTTCGTAAAAATCACAACATCATGTAAAAATCATGAAAACAATAGGGCTTATGGAGGAAATGGGCTTAGGAGCATTGCACTCAACTTGTCAGTGAGACGTAACACAAAAGGTGGAATATAAGTAATGGAGGAGCACAGTTTTACACTCGCACAGTGATTATGTAACCAAATACTGCAACAACATACATATCAGTATAAACCCTGCCATAGATATGCTTCAGCTGGAAAAGTTCTGACATTTGCTTGTGGATGTAGGTATTGGGAAGGCTGCAGCTTGTTAATTATTGACAAGCACTGGAAGGAGGGTGATCTAAAATTGGATGGAAAGCATAGCCCCCTGTGAGCTCAAGGTGTGTGGCTCAGCTGAGGGAGCTAGAAGGTGCTGGAGTGTGCATTTGTTTCCTTCTGCAGATGGGTGCAGCTGAGAGTGGTTTCTGCACTCACCTGTCATTGGGTGAAATTGCACATAAGCAAACACAGAGCTTGGATCACGCTCGGGTTGTTCTCTGATCTCTCAATTTGTTGGAACAAATTTCATAATGAGCATTATAGTGGTACGACTGTATTTTTCAATGTTATGTTTGTGTGACTTTCCAGAAACAATGTTGAAGGCAGCCTTGGGGCTGCATATTCAGACCATCTGTGACCTGGCAAGGTGGAAAATGGCAGTGCCATTAGCATGGAGCTTTCAGGCAGGCGTGACCACGTGGCCATCTCCCAAAGATGTGTTACAAAGCTGCAGAAGCAGAGGGTCTCCTCATTGAAAAAGATGAGTGCAGGGTTATAGTGGGATTTGGTGTCTTATATCACAGAGATATAGAGACATGCTTGTTTCATTGGTTGAGACTTTCAGATGACTTTCTATGTCCATTGAGTTGATTCTGCTGCTGAGCTCACTGAGCTGGGTACGGGCAGGACAGGCCTTTCAGCAGGATATGTCACCAGGAATATTCATAGTTATTATGTCATAACGTGAGGTCTCTGCCCTTGTTTGATGATAGAAGTCAACTGAGCTGAAATCCACAGCTGTTCCTCCACTCTGGCTTCTCTCTCCAGGGCACCCCCATAATCCTCTCCCAGTGAGCAAGTTGGGGTGGAAATGGTGGGGATGGACTTCTTTCATCTCTCCCTGCAGAGCTGACAGGCACTTCAGTCCTTTGGACAGCAGGAAGTGTTAATTGACAGATTGTGGCTTCCCTGCTGAGAAAGCTAGTGGGCAAATTGCTTTAAAAGAGACCTTCTTTTATGGTGTCCAGCCTGAGTGGGCAGACAGACTTTGAAGCAAAAGCCCTTCAGGAATAGCATCTGGGTTTCTACTTGGTTCAGAGAACAGCTCCTCCCTGAGTCTGGCCGAAAGCTCTGTGTGCACCCCCACCTTTAGGTGGTTCCTGCTTTATCCTGTTTCAGAGGCATTGCCTGCACCCCCCCCCCAAACTCTGACCTTCCAGCTGGAGGCTGACATTGTTTATTCTTCTCCATTTGGCCAAGATTTTGACCTGGTGAGTGGAGGGTACTGATTGTGGTGTGCAGTGGGATTCTGGTGAGAAATTTCACATTAGCCTAAGTATTGTAAAAAGTGCTTGGGTTTTATGCAGCAGGCCAGCTGTTTCCACTTGGCCTTCTCATTTCTGTGTGCCTGGGGCAGGGAGTTGTTCATGGGCTTCATGAACAACTGGGCTTGTGGAAACACCTGGGCTTCATGCTGCCCAGGTTGCTAAGATAGTTTTCATGACTGCACCCCCATAACTGGCCTCAGGCCCTATTCTTTGACCGGGGCTGGCTGGAGTCTACGTTTACTCCCTGGCCTCCCACCCTGTGTCCGGCTGGGATCCCCAGTCAGGAGTGCCATGCTTTTGGGGGAGGAGTGGTGCCAGGGTGAGCAGACTCACGGCTGCTGGGGCTGAGGCTCCCACCACCTTGGGGTGTGAACATCGCAGTCTGCAGAAGGGTGGAAAAGCATTTGCACAATCCTTTACCTTGGTGCTGGGTTTTCACATGCCTGAGTGCACTTCCAGCTGCTCAGAGGGGCCAGGTCACAGGCTGATTGGGGAGTGGATGGGGTCCTTTCCAGTGGGACCAAAGGGGCTGGGCCTAGGGGAGGGGTCTTCCTTTGGGGAGCAAGCCCCCTCCTAGAGACTTTTTTTTTCAACTGCTGTAAAGAGGTAGATGAAAGTCCAAAATGACCTGTGATGAGAGCATCATCTTAAGCTGATTCCCACAGAGTCTTGATGGGAAGAGGGAGCAGAGACATTAGCCCCATTACCTTAGAGCCAGGAGCTTTTCACCAAAACTGTAGGTGGCAGCAGCCCTGGAGCTCCAAGGCCACTTTGCATGAGGTCAGGTCTCTGAGACCCTGAGTGGGGTGCCTTGAGGTGGCACAAATGAGCAGACCCACCAAGACATCGGGCTTCTGCTCTGTGGAAGGGTGCTGCAATCTGTTCATGACAGCAGGCCACTTTGCTTCCCTGAAAGGTCCCCTGACTCTTTGGCCCTGGCTCCTTTGCAGATGACAGCATCTGCACCCCAGAGCACTGGGGGCCACAGCCCTGGGGATTGGGGAGCCCTTTCCCCGAAGCTTCTGAGCACTCTGGCTGGGACCCCCAGCCTGGTGTAGCCAGAGGGTGGGCTTTGAAATCTAGGACCCCACCTTGAGATGCAGTGGGGATCTTGGGGTTGGGCAGAGCTCTCAGGAGACCCCAAAGAAGGCGGAGAGGGGGAGAGTGGGTGCTGAGAGCCACTTTGTCAGACACAGGTGTTCCCAAGAGGAGTTGGGAGTCATCTCCCACACCCCTCACCATCCCAACCTCTCCACCAGCATGGCGCCTGACCCCACAGGGAAGGGGCCTGGAAGAGGTGGCACTCTTGTCTCTATGCCTGGGGTCCTGTCATTCCAAATTAAAAGTTCACACATGCACACACACACACACACACACATATACAACAAACCACATAAGATTGGTGGCTCTTCATCCGAAAGTGTGAGTCTGAGAAAGCCAGAAGGGAGAAGATGGTTCGAGAAGGGGCTGGTGGCCACGGGCTGACCTTTCATTGTCTGTCAGTTATTCTGTGGGCATACATGATGAGGCGTGGAGATGGGAGAACCTCTGGGCTGGGCAGATGCATGGGCACATGGGAACCTGACCTCAGGCTCAGTATCCAGAACTGTCACAAGCTGCAGGCCGCCCTGTTCCCGCCCGGAACCCAGGCAGGCACTTAACAGCTGACCCGATGGGAATGATTCCAACCCCCCCCTCACTGCCCCCGTGGCAGTTTGGCTCCTGCTTCCAGGTCCTCAGCAGGCCCAAATCCTCAGGCTCTCAGATGGGGCCAACTTTGTCTCTTTCCTCTTTTACAGTCTTTCATCTTGACCGGTAGCCCTACGACCTCAGCATCGATGTCTACAGCTGTACACTCTTCTGGACGTGCGAGGTCACCAACACCATCAGCGTCTACCGGCTGAGCAGCCAGGCCATGGGAGTGGTGCTGAGTGGGGACCACGGCAGGCTAAGGGCCATTGTTGTCAACTCCAAGCGGGGGTAGGGGATGGGGCATGGGGGCAGAAGCCGGGAGGGACTCTAGAACTGCCATCCCAATCAGGAGCCTCCGGGGTCCCACAGCCACCGTGGGGAAGCAGGGAGGCAAGGCACCACCTTAGCAGAGAGAAAGGGCAGAAGGGAAGCAGGGCTTTGTCAAGCGGTATAGGCAACATTCAGCTGGGAAGACCATGTCTGAAAGATGTTGGTTGTGACTTCTGGGCCTTGCACACATCCCATCCGACCAGCCCTGTGCAAAACCCCCTTCCGCAGGTACCTGTACTTCACCAACATGCAGGACTGAGTGGCCAAGATCGAGTGTGCTGCGCTGGACAGCACTGAGCATGAAGTTTTCAGCACGGGTCTGATCTGCCTGGTGGCCCTCATGGTGGACAACGCACTGGGCAGGCTCTTCTGGGTGGACACTGACCTGAAGCTCATCAAGAGCTGTGACCTGTCAGGTACCCATTCTGGCTCTTCCCTGGGGTCCCCTAATGCCCCCCAGGTCTGGCCTTTCCAGAAACACCCCAGGCCTTCCTTTTTATTGGCAATGGCAGTGGCTGCTGGGTCCATAAAGGACCTGCTGCATGCCATCTGCTTGTCCTACATCCCTTTGACCTGGCGAGTTCCCAGACTGTGGGTCCCTGTGAGTCCCACATGGTGGAAGCAGAAGACTAGGCCCAGAGAGGGTGCGTGAGCTGCCCATGACCCCACAGCATGGGCGTTAGAGCTGGGTCCCAAGCCTGGGAAGTGCTTCCAGTGCCCACATGTGCAGCCACCTTAGATGGGAGCCCTGGGTGCCAAGAGAAGGTTCCCAGATTCCCCCAGCTTTTCCCATGGGGTAGGTGGGGAGATGCCCTGCGTGCAGGACCCATGACCAGGCTGCGACCCCAATGCTTGCCTCAGACTTCCTGATTTCAGGGACCCAGCCCCCAGCGCCCAGCCCCAGTCAGCCTGCAGGATCTCCTGGGCCCCTGCCCAGCCCCAGCCTCCCTGGTGCCCTGTCTCCTCTCCCCTAAGCCCTGGCAGTGAGCCACTCAGCTCAGCCCTCGGCCTGCCTGCAGGAGCCAACTGCCTGACCCTGGAGGATGACCGTGCTTGGTAGCCACCTCTGCTGGATTGACCGGCAGCAACAGCAGATGGTGAAGCACGTGGAGAAGACCAGCAGCTCCCAGTGGACACACATCCAGGGCAGGATCGCCCACCTCACTGGTCTCCATGCTGTGGAGGGGCTTAGCCCAGAGGAGTTCTGTACATGGGGGCTGGGAAGGCTGGGGGTGGGGAGGGGTCATCTGCTCAGAGCTCGGCGACCCCCACCGAGGCCCTGTCCCAGCCCCCCTGAAGAATGACAAGTGGGTTGGGGCAGTGGGTAGTGCCATCCTCACCCCCACCCCTGACCTCTGCTGGGAGGGTGAGCTCATTCCCATTGCCAGGGTCTCAGCACTGAAGTTGGGTGAGATGTTCAGGCATTCCAAGAGACCTCTGGGGAGCACAGATTTTGTGGCTGGAAACAATACACATTTATGTTCCTATAGCTCTATACAGCAGGATTTTAGACACAAGTGTGGCTCAGCTGGTTCTCTACTTAGGGTCTCCCATCCTAAATCAGGGTGTCATCTGGGCTGCATTCTTAGCTGGAGGCTCTGGGCAAGAGTCTGTCTCCAGGCTTGCTTAGGTTGTTGGCTGTAAGACTGAGGAACCCATTTCTTCCTGACCCCCAGCTGAAGTCACTTAGCTCCTTGCCCCATTGCTCCTCTCTTGTGTCACAGCCCTCTCATACTTCTAGTCTCACTGACCTCCTCTGCTTCCAGCCAGAAGCTGCTCTGCTCTTAAAGGGCTCCCCTGATTAGATCAGGCCCGCCCCTAGAGTGGACTCCCGTTTGATTGACTCAGAGCCGGCTGGTCAGTGACTTTACTTGCATTAGCATGATTCCATTTGCATGTGTGGTGACAGTCACGCCATGTGTGCATAATACCTATCTATCACCGAGGGCAGCTGCCCGCCCACTTTGTCCACTTCCCCCACTCCCCTCACCCTGTATTCTCCTTGTTTCTTTGTCTGAGTTTCTCCTGATTCTTGGCTTGTTCTGGCTCAGCTGCTGCCCTCGGTGATAGATGATAGGTAGGTATTATCTATCTATCACAGTGCTTGGGAAGCTTGGGTGGCATTGTAGGATTCTGCCCAACACAGCCTTGCTAGGACCATGCAGGAAAAGACATAGGAGAACAGATCTCAAGTGGGGGCCTCTTGTTTCCCTCTCATCCTTTCTCCCCATATATAGATGTATGTGCATGTATAAGTTGATCTGTGTCTGTGTATAAAGCATCCACCTGTTTCTATGTCTTCTCACTTTTCCTCTCTCCTCATCTGGTAAATACACATTGGCTGCCTGCTGAGTGCTTGGAGCTGATAGAGCAGGGAGCAGGGCAGTCTCTTCCTACCCACCTTGCCAGGGAAGGTGGCTGGCCCTGTCCTCACTGTCTCCCTGTCTCCCCCCACACCATCCCTGGTCTCAGCCTCCTCATCTCATCCCCTCCACCCACCTGCAGGGGTCCTCCCCTGGCCTCGCTGTTTCCCCTCTTGTCCCCTCTGCTCCAGACCCCATGCCAGTGGCTGGGTGGCTTGTCAAAATGTGCACCTATTCTCAGGGTGCAGCTGCTGCCCCTCTGCCCTGCCTTGCTTAGAACTCACAGGTTTTCTCAGAATCCAGGTGAGGTCCCGGCACACCTTCTGGGCTCTGAGGGGCTGCCCGCCCACTTTGCCACTTCCCTCACTCCCCTCACCCTGTATTCTCCTTGTTTCTTTGTCGGAGTTTCTCCTGATTCTTGGCTTGTTCTTGGCTCAGCTGCTGCCCTCGGTGATAGATGAGCATTTTTTATAGAAACATTTTATTATGGTAACACACTGCACAAAATTTCCCATTCTCACCATGTGCGTGTGTACAGTTCAGTGGTGGTACAAACACAATGTCGTGCTGCCACCCCCATCGCCCATCACCATTACTTTATAAGTGAGATCATACAAACCTGCCCTTTTGTGTCCGGCTTTTTTCCCTCAGCACGTCTTCGGGGTGCCCCGTGGCATAGCCTGTATCAGAACTACATTCCTCGTTATGGCTGAACGATGTTCTGTCTTATGGATTGGCCACATTTTTTCCCATTCCTCTGGTGGTGGCCCCTGGTTCAATTCCGCCTTTTGGCTGTTGTGAATAATGCGTGGACTCGGTTTTACCCTTGTCCCTCCCACCTTTGGCCAGCTGCCCACCTTGAGTTTCCTGCACCCAGGCTCTGTGCTCAGGATATTATTATATTATATCACAATGATCCTCCTTCACAACTGAGGAAAGAAAGGTTAAGAAAGGGTGTGTTAGTCAGGGTCCTCTAGAGAAACAGAGCCAACAGGAGAGATCTGTAAATATGAGAGGTATAAAGGTGACTCATGCAGTCATGGGAATGGAAGAGTCCACAGTCTGTCGGGCAGGCTGTGAATCTGGTGCATCTGATGAAGGATCTGGACAAACTCCACAGGAGAGGCCTGCTGGCTGAAGAAGCAGTGAAAGTCTCTCTTCTTCCTTAACCTTCGACTGATTGGATTGTCTTGTTCTGGGTGACACAGCTTAGTTGGTAGCAGATGTAATCAGCCACAGGTGCTGTCAACTGATGATTTAATACACCAGCCTTACAGTTTACCCACCAGCCACGAAATATCCTTGTAGCAACAGCCAAGCCAATGCTTGCCTGGCCAGACAACTGGGCATCATCGCTTGGCCACGTTGACCCCAGAATGGAACCATCACAAAGGGTATTACTTAGTTTTGTGCTAAGAAAGATGGTGGAACTTAGATTGCAGTCAGAGCCCATGTCTTACCCACTTGGCTTTTCTATAGAATCATATGTGAGTTCTGAACAAATGATCTGAGTGAGGTCTTTTTGGCTCTTGGCTCTGAGTCAGGGTTGAACTCTCACATAGTAAGTTGACTGCATCTGTGTTTCCTGCTGGGAGGTCTGTTTTCTGTCCTTGTGGGTTCTTGGCTGGGTCCTGGATAAATGAAAATGCTGGGAAAATAGCTTCCGGATAATCAAGCACCCCATGATATGGGTGAGAATGGCCACATTTTCCCAGTCCCTGATCCTGTCCTCAGCAAAGTTAGTTTCCTGGTATCCTGCTACTTCAGTGTTGTTGGTAATGACCAAAACCTTGAACGCTGAGTCCACAGAGGCCCAGGTCTGCTGCCTGCTGGTGTCGGCAGAATCCCAGAGGCCCTGACTAGCAACTCCTCAGACCTGAGGGGGCAGAACACCAGGAAGATGTTTCCTGAGCAGGGATCAGGTTGGAAACTGGAAGATGGCCCCATGGGTGCCAATGTGAGATATTGAAGGTGACACTCAGTCTCCCTGTTTTTAGTGCAGGCAGGAGATGCTTTGAGTTTTGTCCTGTTTAGTTGGGATGTGGCTCACCCAGCCTGCTTTCCCATAAAGTCCCACAGAAAACTCCAAACCAGGGGGCACTCTATAGCCCACGGGCCAAACGCAAACTGTTCCCTGTTTTTGTAAGTAAAGTCTTACTGGGACACAGCCATGGCAATGTGTTACTGTATAGTCTGCAGCTGCTTTTGTGTTGCAGCTGGCAGAATGAGTAGATGCAAGAGGTGGTCTGGCCCACAAACCCCAAAATATTGATTTTCTTCCTTTTCACAGAGGGATTTTGCTTACCCCCTGCTCTAAACCCTGACTTTTGCCATTTAAAAAAATATCATTTCCTTAAGGGTGAGGAAGAACAACTGTGTGACATTTCTTTGGAAGTAGAGATGGGTGCAGTAGCATGGTTTATGTCATTTTTTGTCACCTGAGGGGTGTGAGCCTGCCTTCCCAACTGCTAGCCTCACCTTCCCAGGATTCAGGTCTTGATGTTGTATTTGGTTAATTGAGTTGAAAAATCTCAGTTCCCCAGGGACTTGATGCTGTTGCTATTCTAACTTTCACATGTGTTAGTGTCTTGGGGCTATTGGAACAAAGAACCACAGACTGGATGGCTTAAACCACAGAAATTTATTGTTTCAGAATTCTAGAGGCCAGAAATCCAAAATGAGGGTGTTGACCAGGCTGCATTCCCCCTGTTGGCTGTAGGGATACCCATCCTGGCCTCCTCTAGCCTCTGGTGGCTCCTGCAGTTCCTTGACTTCAGCTCACATCATTCTGTTTTCTGCCCCTGTCTTTGCATGAACTTTTCTCACTGTATTTGTCCTGTGTGTCCATTTTGATAATATTTGTCATTGGATTTAGGACCTGTCCTACCTCCAGAATGATCTCATGTCAAAACCCTTAACTTAATCATATCTGTGAAGGCTCTGCTTTCAGATAAGGTCACCTTCCAGGTTCTGTTGGATGGGATATAGACCCATCTTTTGGGGGACACCAACCCACTCCACCATGAGAGAAAAGCTGACCAGTAGAGGGTGATGGTTTTGGGCAGTGATGCTGGTGCAGATGGTGGCTCCATTTTCTCACCTGTAACATGGAGACGCTATCAGAAACATACTCTGTAGGCTGCAGGAGAATCTCCTACAGGGGCCTGGCATGCAGGGAGTGCCAGTTCTCATGAGTTCTTGGCTGGCCCTCACCCCCTCCACCCTCCAGGCTACAGTCCTGAGGTGACCGGCAGGGTTGAACCACCTCCCCCCACCCCATTTTGTCTCTGCAACAGCCCACCCATGTGCCTAGGACAATGGTGGCTTCTTCCACATCTGCATCGCCAAGGGCAATGGAACACCATGCTGCTTGTGCCCCATCCACCTCATACTTCTGCATAACCTCCTGACCTGTGGCAGTAGGTGTGACCCTGGCTCTTTCTGTTTGGATGATGCATGCGTTTTCACTGCCTAGCATCCTTTTAAGATTACAGTCTCCATGACATTGGCTATTCAGAGGAGATAATTTCTTTTCTTTCTCCTCTAATATATGCATCCAATGCTATGAATTTCCCTCTAAGCACTACTTTGGCTGCATCTGACACACTTTCTTTTTTTTATTATAGAGGTTGTGGGTTTACAGGATAATCACACATGAAATGCAGATTTCCATACCATCCTATTAGTAACACTCTGCCTTGGAGTGGTACATTTGTTACCATTGATGAAAGCATATTTTTATAATTGCAGTATCAACTGTAGTCCATGATTTAACTTAGTGTTCACTATTTGTGTAGTGCAGTTCCAAGAACTTAAAAATTTTTTTATTCCATTACCCTATACACAATTTAACATTTCCCCTTTTAACCACATTCAGGTAATTAACAAAAGTTAATTATGTTCACAATGTTGTGCTACCATCATAACCACTCATTGCCAAAATATTTTCATCATTTGAAATAGAAGATCTGTGTATTTTTAGCCTTAACTTCCTATTCCCTGGTAACCTATATTCTAGAATCTGACCCTATGAGTTTGCTTATTCTAATTGTTTCATATCAGTGAGATCATAAGTGTTCGTTCTTTTGTGTCTGGCTTATTTTGCTTAATATGATGTCTTCAGGGTTCATCCATGTTGTAACATGCCTCAGAACTTCACTCCTTTTTAAGGCTGAATAATATTCCATTTTATTTACATGCCACATTTTATTTATCCATTCCTTGGTTGATGGACACTTGAGTTGCTTCTATCTTTTTTACTGTTTTGAATAACGTTGCTATGAAGTTGTACAAATATCTGTTTATGCCCCTTCTTTCACTTCTTTTGGATCTATACCTAATAGAAGGATTGCCGGGTCATTTGGTAATTCTGTATTTAACTTTCTGAGGAGTCACTAAAATGTCTTCTACAGTGGCTATACCATTTTACATTGCCAGCAGGAATGAATGAGGGTTCCTATTTCTCCACATCCTCTTCAACATTTATTATTCTTGTCTTAAATGGTAGCCATGCTAATCAGTGTGAAATGGGGTCTAATTTTGGTTTTAATTTACATTTCCCTGATGGATAATGATGTTAAGCATTTTTTCATGTGCTATTTGTCATTTACATATCTTCTTTGGAAAAATGTCTCCTCAAATGTTTTGCCCTTTTTTTTTTGCCTGGGCAGGCACAAGGAAGTGAACCCGGGTCTCTGGCATGACAGTTGAGAACTCTGCCTGCTGAGCCACCATGGCCCACCCTTTGCCTGTTTTTTGATTAGGTGGTTTATCTTTTTTTATTGTTAGATTGAAGGATTTATTTATATGTTCTGGATAGTAAGCCTTCATCAGATATGTCATATCCAAATATTTCCTCTCACTGTCTAAGTTGTCACTTTGCTTACATGTTAAAGTCCTTTGATGCACAAACATTTTTAATTTTGATGAAGTCCCATTTATCTATTTTTTCTTTTGGAGCTTGTGCTTTAGGTTTAATGTTTAAGAAACCATTGCCTGATCCGAGATCCTGAAGCTTCTGCCCTATGTTTTCTTCTAAGGGTTTGATAGTTCTGGCTCTTACATTTAGGTTTTTGATCCATTTTGAGTTGATTTTTGTATAAGGTGTTAGATAGGGGTCCTCTTTCCTTTACAAATGGAGAACTAGCTCCCTCAGCACCATATATTGAAGAGACTAATTGAGTGGTCTTTGCCCCTTGTCAAAAAATCAGTTGGCCATAAATGTGAGGGTTGATTTCTGAGCTCTCAGTTCAGTTCCATTGATCTATATGTCTATCCTTGTGCTAGTACCATGCTGCTTTGATTATTGTTTTGATTTGTTAAAGCTGCCAAATGCAATATACCAGAAATAGGTTGGCTTTTACAATGGGGATTTATGAGCTTACAGATTTACAGTTCAAAGACCATGAAAATGTCCAAATGAAGGCATTAACAGGATGATATGTTCTCTGAAGAAAGGCTGCTGGCATCTGAGACACCTTTTTCACTTGTGAAGGAACGTGACTGTCATCTGCTGCTCTTTCTTCACTGGTTTTCATTGCTTTCAGCTTCTGGCTTCAGTGACTCCCTCTCTCAGCTTCTGTGGGTGTGTCTTTGTCTTTCAGCTTCTCTGAGCTTTCTAGGTTTCATCTCTGTGTCCTTTATCCTCTTATAAAGATCGGCAGCCAGAGGATCAAGACTCTTCTGAATGAGGCAGGTTACGTATCAGTTGACATAACCTAACCTAAAGGTCCCACCTACAATAGGTCTGTACCCATAGCAATGGGCTAAAAGAACATGGCTCTTCTAGGGTACATGAAAACTTGAAACCACCACAGTTACTGTGGCTTTGTAGTAAAATTTAAGATCAGGAAATGTGAGTTCTCTAACTTCATTCTTCTTTTTCAAGATGACTTTGGCTATTTGGGACCCCTTCTCCTTCCATATAAATTTGATGATGTGTGTTTCCATTTCTACAAAGAAGATTGTTGGAATTTTCATTGGAATTGCATTGAATCTATAAATTGCTCTGGGTAGGATTGACATCTTAACAATGTTTAGTCTTCCAGTCCATGAATATGGGATGCCTTTCCATTTACTTAGGTTTTCTTTGATTCTTTTTGAACACTGTTTTGTAGTTTCTGTGTACAAGTCCTTGGTAAGATCTATTCCTAAAGACTTGATTCTTTTAGTTGCTATTGTAAATGGATTTTTTTTCTTGATTCCTTCTTTCAGTTGTTCATTGCTTGTGTATGGAAACACTGCTGATTTTTGATTATTGAGCTTGTATCCTGCTACTTTGCTGAATTCATTTATTAGCTCTAGAAGCTTTGTTATGGATTTTTCAGGATTTTTTAAAATGCAGGATCATGGCATCTGCAGAATTGAAAATTTTACTTCTTCCTTTCCAGTTTGGGTGCCTTTTATTTCTTTTTCTTACCTACTTGCTCTGGCTAAAATTTCTTAAGAGTGTTGAATAGAGTAGTGACACTGGGCATCCTTGTCTTGTGTCAGATATTAGAGGGAGAGTTTTCAGACTTTCAGCATGTAGTAGGATGGTAGTTGTGGGTTTTTCATATATGCCCTTTATCATGCTGAGGAAGTTCCCTGCTATTCCCAGTGTTCTAAGTGTTTTTCTTTTTCCAAGAAGTGGTGCTAGATTTTGTCAAATGAGGTATCATGGTTTTTTCCTTCCTACATTCGGTTAATGTGATGTATTACATTTGTTGATTTTCTAATGTTAGACCACGTTGCATACTTGGGATAAGTCCCACTAGATCATGGTTTATAATTCTTTTAATGTGTTGTTGGATTTGGTTTGCTTGTAATTTGTTGAAGATTTTTGCATCTATATTGGTCTGTAATTTTCTTTGCTTGTGGTCTCTGTCTGGCTTTGGTATGAGGAAGTAGTTGGCCTTGTAAACTGAATTAGGGAGTGTTCCCTCCTCTTTGGTTTTTTGGAAGAGTTTTAATGGGATTGGAGTTAAATCTTCTTGGAGTATTTGGCAAAATTTCCCTGTAAAGCCAACTAGCCCTGGGCTATTCTTTGTTGGGGGGATTTTTTTTTTTGCAAGAGCAGACACCTGGAATCCAACCCAGGTCTCTGGTATGGCAAGCAAAAACTCTGCCGCTGTGCCACCATTGCCTGTACTGTTGGGGGGATTTTGATTGCTGATTCCACCTCTTTGCTAGTAATTAGTTTTTTGAACTCTTCTATTTTGTCTTGAGTTGGTCTAGGTAGTTTGAGTGTTTCTAGGAATTTACCCATTTCATTTAGTGTACAGTTGTTCATAGAATCCTCTTATAGTCCTTTTTATTTCAACAGGATTGTTTGCAATGTCCCTCTTTTCATTCTGATTTTTGTTATTTGTATCCTCTCTTTTTTTACTTTGTCACTTTTGCTGAAGATTTGTCAATTTTATTGATATTTTCAAAGAACCAACTTAAGGTTTTGTTGATAGTCCCTCTTTTTTTTGTTGTTGTTGTTGTTCTTTATTTTATTTATCTCCACTCTAATCTTTGTCATTCCCTTCCTTCTGCTTGCTTTGAGTTTAGATTGTTCTTCTTTTTCTAGTTCTTCTAGTTTGGACATTTGGTCTCTGATTTCAAGTCTTTCTTCTTTTTCAATGTAAGTATTTAGAGCTATGTTTGCCCCTCAGCACCTGCCTTTGCTGCATCCTGTATGCTGTATTTTTCATTTGCATTTATGTAAAGATAGTTCCTAATTTCTCTTTTGATTTCCTCTTTGGCAAGAGTATGTTGTTTAATTTCCCCATATTTGTGAATTTTCCATTTCCCCCACTACTGATTTCTACCTTCATTCCACTGTAGTCAGAAAAGAAACCTTAAATGATGATTTCAATAATTTTTTAAATTTATTGAGGCTTATTTTGTGACCTAAGTTATGGCCTCTCCCAGAGAATGAATCATGTTCTCTCTAGAAGAATATGTAATCTGTGGTTGTTGGGTGAACTCTTCTATGTACGTCTGCTAGGTCTGGTTTGTTGAAAATATCATTCAAGTCCTGTACTTCCTTATTGATCATTTTTTACAAGTCTTTGTCTGGTATGTCCACATTCAGGTCTACTTTGTCGGTGTTTTTTTGGATTTTTATCGTCTTCCTCTGGATGTTTCACTTCCTGTTTGTTTATCTTGTACTCTTTTGTTTCAGACTGTACACTTCAATATTTTAAAATGCTAACTCTGGGATTTATTCCCTGAGCAGTCTGTCTCCTGAGATTTTAACACCTGGTGATAAGACAAGTTTCTTGAACTTTGGTCCTCCTATCAGGAAGGTCTGCTCAAGACAAATGCAAAGTACAGGGTCCTCCTTGCCTTTCCTGGCCCTGTGCCTTGTCCTGGGGTTGCCCTTGCCAGTTGTTTTGGAGTTCCCCTGTTTCAGAAGTTTCAACGCCTGCCCCTCTACTGCCCAGAAGACAGACCTCCTTCTCCCAGGCGTTTAAAGCAGGCAGCCTCTGCCCCAGGTTGCCCACCCCTCTATTTTTCTTTTCTCTTTGTTGTCTTGAGTTCCCTTCACCTGGAGGCCACATCCTAGGAGTGGGGCAGCTGGAGAGGCCTTTCCACAGTCAGTCTTTCCCAGCTGAACCAGGGCTGGAGACCCACAATGGGGGTGCAGGCCAGCTCCAAGCTGCCCAGGAAAGGGGGGGTTGGGAAAGGTGCTGGGAGCTTCTCCCATGGTTCTCCAAAGTGAGCTTGCTTGACCTGTCCAGCAAATGCAGCCTTTCAATCCCCTACTGCAGGCCTGAAGAAGGGCAGTGCTTTTAAGTTTCTTGCATGCTGCCTTCATCTGGGGTGCATTAGAATAGCGGCTGCTCTCAGAGCAGGGCCCTCCATGACCTAAGTTGCAATCAGTGATTGGCCATGCCACCCTTGGTCTTGGGGATAAGAACTCTTAGGTCCCTTTTTGTCACCAGGAAGCACCCATGCAGCCTGCCTCGAGAGTGGGAGACAGACACCGGCAACTGCCAAAGAGTGCAGAGAGAGCAATTTCCTGGTCTTTCCTGTAGTTTAGCAGCCTCTTCCCCCGCTCCTCCCTCACTGCTTGTACAGTGCCCGCCTGGCCTCCAGAGTTTCAAAACGGTTGTTTCAAACCTTCCTACCTATTTAATCCTCATTCTGGTGGAAGGACTGTGTGTCCTGGAGCTCCCTTCTCTGCCATCTTCCCATATTTGCTTTTGTTCTGCAAAGTTTGATGAGCTGTACTTTTGCTTTCACTTAGTTCAAAATAGTTTTTAATTTCTCTGGAGACTTCTTCAACACAGGTGTTTCTGAGAAGTATCTTGTTTAATCGCCAAACAGTTTGGGATTTTCCAGCTGTCTTTCTTTTATTGATTTCTAGGTTAATTCCATGGTGGTCTGAGAGCAGATTTTGGCCAATGTCTGTTAAGTGTGCTGAGGGGTATGCTATGGCCTGGAACATTCCATGTGAGCTTGAGAGTGTGGAACCTGCAGCTGCTGGGTAGAGTCTCTAACTGTTGAATAGATCCCTGGAGGCCTGCATGCCCTTTCTGAGGTCCTGGCTGTTGGGTCGTTGGGTGGTAGACCAGGTATGTGGAAGGCTCCAGTCTGAAACAGGATTTGTTGGTTTCTTCTCATATCATTTGCCAGCCTTCCCACACTTGATCTCTTCCTCCCCTGAGGCAGCTTTGGGGGTTGGTCAGGGACATGGAATTGAGGGTCAGAGAGACATGGGTTCAAATCCCAAAACTGCAACTTACAGACTGAGTGACCTGGCTGGTCAATTGACCTCTCTGACCTTCTGCTTCCTCATCTCTGAAATAGGGGTATTGATAGGCCCTGCTTCATTGGTCCTTGCTGTGATTAAATCACAGAGCATGGTGCCTAGGCATATCAGCTGCTGCCAGCCCCGAGGGGTGGTGATGGTAAGAGTGGCCATGTCCATCATTGCCCAGTTATCCCTCTGCTCATCTAATTTAACCCTCCTTTGTGAGCTCTTGCTGGGGATGTCCAGTCATCCTCATCCCTTGTCTTTTTACCCCTGTCCCCATGATGTTGCACTATGTCCCCCAAGCACTGCAATGGTGGATGGTAGTCTCTGTGTTCCAGCCCCTCGTCTTCTCCCTGGGGTATCTAGATGTTCGCCAGGAGCTCAGGGAGCCCACAGGGCTGCCCTTCTGGGGCTTTCCCCCACCCCACCTCACACTGCTTAGCCCGGACAGCTTGACCAAGAACTGAGGGGACATTTCATGACCCCCTACTGGTGGGAACTACTCCAGCCTTCCTGAGCTTCTTGTAGATTATCTCCAGGTCTCAAACACGGGGCTTTCAGGGATGTGCAGCACCCCACCCCTTTCTCACCCCACCCCCCACCCCAGACATTCCATGGCCCCAGGAATGAGTGTGCTGCTGTGGAGGGGACTGAGTGGGGCACACCCTGCCCCCATGGCCCCACCCCCAAGCTTCCTTCTTAGGGGGAGAACACAGGATAATGTGCCCCTCTGATCACCTCCCCTTGGACCCCTGTCCTCCAGGCTTGAGGACACACATCTCCTTCCTGACACCCCTGAGATGTGCATTTGCTTCTTTCTTCTATGGGGAAAGCCCAGGAGAAGGATGGGGGGCTGTCAAGGCTCTTGGGAGATAAAGGGGGACCCTTGTGAATGGACAGGAACCCGGAAGCCAGAATGAGACCTGCATTGCAGCTGCACCCCCACTCAGCCCCTCTCCAAGCTGCCCAGCCTGTATCCCATTATCTCGGCCATGCCCCACAAGGAGCCCGTGACAAGGGGTTGATGCTTCCAGCTTAGCAATGAAGCCAGCACCCCCCCCAGGTGGCTGGTGTCTGAGCCTGGGTCTATCTGACACTTCTTCACCCCCATGCTGCACACCCACCTCTCTTGGTTGGGGGATCTCATGGCATGGCCCCAGCAGGAGGCCCAGGACCCTCCTCTTTCTGCTGGGGGTCAATAAAAACAAGAGCTGTGGGTTCTGGGGCCCTCAGTTCCAGGGTGGGGCAGGGGCACACCATTCTCCACCATCTTACCGTGGCCAGCTCCGTGCATGAAGCCACCAGGGTCCCAACTTCCCCTGGCCTTGGTATCCCATGGCTGTGCCTGGCAGGGGCAGAGCGGTTTCTTATTTCAGGAACCAGATTATGGAGGAGGCAAGTGGGAGTGGGTTGTCAAGGGCTTGGAGCATGGAAGTGCATCGTGCACCGGGGCAGCTTGTCATGGATGCTGTCTCCTCTGTCAGTTCTCAGGCTTGTTGGGGTTGTGATAGCAGAGTTGGAATGTTTTCCTGATTCTCCAACAGTCCCATCCTTGAGGCCAGGCTGGGTCAGTTTTTGGTCATTTTCTACACTGGTTTCTACTCTGAGAAAGGGGAGGAAGATAGTGTTGGGAACCCTGGGAAAAAGGGGGACAGCCCCTAAAGACATGGGGACCCCTGGATTTTCTCCCTGTGCTCTCCATGCCCAAGCCTTCTCTGTTCTCCCAGCCCTGATCAACACCCTTCATGGGTCTTTGGGTCACACATGACCTGCACCGAGGACGCTGAGCCCCTGTGTGGCTGAGGACTTGCTGTGGTCACCTGGCAGGAGGTGGCCCCAGGTCCCTTGTCGTTTCCTCCCAGATTGTGACCCTCATGTCGGGGTGCCTTCCCCTCCCTCATCCCCCCACACTGTGCTCTCCCCATGGGTGTTCCCTCAGTGCCCTCCCACCGTCCTTAGCCCTGGAGAGTTCTCTGAAAGCTGGTGGTGTCTTTAGCAGCAAGCAACCTGGACACTGTTACTAGTTTCCCCACCAGCCCCTCAGGCCTATGAGCACCCATCCACCTCTGCTGCTCTGCTCCAGATACCTCACAGGCACTGGGGCTGCCCACCTGCGTTTAGACCTCCCCACTCTTTTTCCCCCTTTCATTCATTAACCATTTATTGTGGACATACTAAATGCTGGTGTCTATTCTAGGTATGCAGACAATTTTCTAACTATCTAGCTTCTGTGATTTCACTAGTTATACTATATTGTAGCTGTTCACTTATTTATGCCTCCTGCCTCCTCTTCTAATAAAGTTCTTGAGGGTAGGGATGATATCTTTTATCCCACTATATCCCCAAATCTAGACCAGAGCAGGCATGTGGAGGTGCTCATTAAACTGTTGATGAATGAGTAAGTAAATAAGCAAATGAATTGGGCCACTTAAGTTGTTTCCATATCTTTACCATTACAAAAAGTGCTCATGTATCAGTGAAGATTGGGTCCAACTACAAGTGACAGAAAACTCCCAAAGTAGTGGGTTCTTTCTCTTTAGCAAAAGAGAAATAAACTTATTACTTATTGGTAATAAGTAATAATAGACTTATTACTTATGAACTTATTACTTATGACTTATTTTACTGAAAAGAGAAATAAACTTATTATTTATTAGTAAAAAGTAATAATAAATATATAATAATAATATATTATTATAATAGTAATAATAAATATATTATCAATAGTAATATATTTATTATTGGTTATTATTGCCAAAGAGAAATAAACTTGTTTCTCTTTGGCAAAAGTCCAGGAAGTTAGTTCATTACATGGACTCCATTTCCAAATCCACCTCATTATTCAGAATGGCTGCTAAAGCTCCAGCCACATTGCTGTCAACAGGACGGATGGGAAGGGAGAAGATGCACCCTTCCTGGAAATTCCACATACCACTTCAGAATTTAGTCATATGACCATATCGAACTGCAAAGGATACTGTCAAATGCAGTCTTAATTATATAGCTGATATTCAGGGTTATAATAATGAAGTAGATGGGGAAACACACTGGAGGACCATTTGATGGGGTGGCTCAACCCCTGGATTGATCCCAGCCTCTCTAGCTAATCTTTCCTCAATGTCACACTTGGTTTCTCCAAATTGGGACCTGGATATCTCGGACTCCCCACTCTTTTTTTTTTTAAATATTTTTATTGATACATCTTCACACTCATATATTCCATACATGGTATACAAAATCAGTGGCTCACAGCATCATCACGTAGTTGTATATTCATCATCATGATCATTAGTTAGAACATCTGCATCACTCCAGAAAAAGAAACAAAAAGAAAAAAGAAAAAACTCTTGTATTTCATACCCCTTACCCCTCCCTCTCATTGACCACTAGTATTTCCATCTACCTAATTTATCTCACCCTTTGTCCCCCCCATTATTTATTTTTTTATCCATATCTTTTTACTCATCTGTCCATACCCTGGATAAAAGGAGCATCAGACAAGGTTTTCACAATCACACAGTCATACTGTAAACATTATATCTTTATACAATTGTCTTCAAGAATCAAGGCTCCTGGAACACAGCTCACCAGTTTACACATTAAATAGACATCACCTTTTTAGTTAAGGTGTGGAGAGGCTGGAGGGAACTGCCTGAAAATGTAGAGCTGTGGTCCAGTAGCCATGACAGTGATTTTCATGTGGGGATTTGTGGTTTTCTGTTTCACAGATTTTTATTCCTACCTCTCCCTTATGGTGTGAGCAAATGGAAAAGAGTAAAGGCGTCTTAATTAAGGTAGAAAAGTTTTTCTCTAAATTTTCCAAGATACATATTTACTTTTTTTGGTATGCTGTATGTTAGGGGTCACATTTCATTCTTTTTCCATGTGAGTATCCCACTGTTGTAGCATTGTATGTTGAAATGTTTTTTTTTGAGCGGGGGTGGGAAATTCTTAGCCAGGAATCAAACCAGGGTCTCCTTCATGGTAGGTGAGAATTCTACCACTGAATGGCATTGTACACCCAAAGATGCTTTTTGACACCAAGAGGCAGGCACATAGTTTTAGCTGCATGCCAAAGAAAGCTACAGCTATCTTCTTTATAATGTGGTTTGTTGTGGCTCTCTAATTATAGTGTGGTTGTTGTGGCTGATTATCTTTATCGCTCTCCACTGCTGTCTTCTCTCCTGTTTCTTGTCCTCCTTCTTTTTGTCCAGAATTTGACATCAGGTCCAAGGTGTGAGACTAGTTTTGTCACCTTCAGATTGAAGTAGTTCTGTTTTAGGGGCTCTTAGGGTAGGATAAAAGATGTTAATTCCTTATTTTGCCATGTAAAATTTCCTTCCCTGAACAAGCCCACCAAAAAGCCTCATTTTCCAAAGAATCTTTTCAGTGTCAAAGAAAGAGTATCTGTGTGCATAAATTTTGTGTGTACATGTACAAAATGCTTACATAGAAATATCTATTTGCAAATATATATGTATTGTATATGTATGTGTGTATATATATATATGCTTATTCATCCATATATATCTAATAGGTGTGCACATGTGTATGTGTAACTGCTTATACCTCTATGTCTGTGTCTTTGCTCCCCAAAGATCCATATTTTTCACTCAGCTAAAACACTGGGATAATAGTGTTAAATATAAGAATGTTGAATTCTCTTTGAAACCTTGGTTCCACCAAGTTGTTTTGACTTTTTCTCTAGAAAGAAATTGGTATAATTTTATTTCTTTTCTGTATGTATGTTGTATTTCACAGTTGAAAACACCTTAAAAACTAAAAAGAAGATGTTGATGTTATCCAGAGAAGGTAGAGTTTTACCAAAAAGGCAGAGTTTTACCAATAATATGTAATCAGTCTTTTCTAGTACAGCAGGGTTTTTTTAAATTAGGTTTGGGGAACTAGTTGCATGGTTATTGTACCTTTTTATTGAAAATATCTCACACCACAGTTCATTTTTCTAGAATGCTACTTAATTTTGAGACTGATAATGTAGAATTTGGATGCTGTCTAGTAAATACACTTGAAAATGGGACAGAATGACTGAAAAGTTGAGCTATCTCAGGGAGCATTTTCAAGTAAATCACTTATCTTTACATTCTTAGAGCTTCAGGCATAGAGGTGAGGAGAGCACCCTGCCTACTGAGAGTCTGTATGCTGGGAGGAGGCAACAGTTCAGGTCAAACAATGAGGATGCTGTGGAGATGCCATGGTTGTGCTTCCCTAGTGTTTCAGGTCAGGAAGTGTGGGGAACTGCTCCTAGCTGTCTGTGGAAATGCTGGTTCTCACCCTTGCCTACATAATGAAATCACTGTTGAAACCTTAACAGGTCTGTACCCAAGACCAATAGACTTAGGTTCTAGTGAGTTGGAAGTAAAAACTGGTATTTCAATCAAGTTATCCAGGTTGTTCCAATGTGTACTCAAGTCGAGGATGACTGCAAAGCTCAAATAAGCCACAGATAGGATGTATAATAAAGATACAGGCTTTAGTTGGACCTCAAGCATTGTAATTAACAAATTGGGCATTCCTGGATGAAAGTTGAGGTTGATTCAGTGGCACATATTCATGGGTCCTCAACCTTGTGCAGAAATCTTGCTAGAAATGCATAGATTAGAAAAAGAGAAAGGAACTCAGTCTGTAGGGGGGTAGATAGAAATAATAACAAATTGTAATAAAAGAGTCATGTGAAGTGTTAAAATTGAGGTGGACCCTAGAGGAGTATTATGAGCATGGTAAGGAGTACAATTAATTCTGCCTGAGGTTTTGGATATTGGGGGTTTAGGTGGGGTTGGAGTGAGATGTAAAATGTTTGTAATTTTACAGATGCAGTGATGAATTAAGATTAATAAGGGAGAAAAATGAGGGGATGGCAGTTTAAAAAGATTGTGTCATGCAAAGATGTGGATAAAGTAAAGGAATATGTATTTTGGGATTGGTTGGAGAGGAAGATGCCAGTGAAGTACTTGCAGGTCATATGGCTGGAAAGATAGATCAGAGTCAGGTGATAAGATTCCTTAGGGGTGCTGATTCTTCCCATCCTTGGTCCCTGAAGGGGCTGAGCAGGTGCAGCTGCTGCAGTCTGCCTCTGCCAACCAAACACAGCAGCATGACCCTGTTGCCCTGGGATGAGATTTAATTGGATAAAATGGAGGGTGTTAATGCACCATCACAGTGGCTCTCAGAATGACCAGCATCAGCTGCAGTGGTCCAGGTCCTTCATGGGCAGTAAAGGCATGGATCTGCCACAGTCCCACTCATATCTGCTCCAGTCCCATGCCCCACTTTTTACCATGTCCATGAGCTCTTTGGCACCCTACTCCCCCAGGAACCAGATCCTACAGCTGATGAGCAGGATCTCTCAATGAAGCTAAATGTGAACATCACGCCCCAGAAGTTTGGTTGTGTGGTTACAGGATCATTCCAGCCTCTTTGCTGCTCCCTAATCTAACATCTATAGGCTTTCCCTTCAGTCCTCAGCAGACCTGTTAAGGACTGATCATCTTGTCTCAAGGAGTCAGAAGGAAAGTTCCTTACAGTCTGACCTTGTAGAATATATGAGTAGGTGCCTATGGCCCCGGAATGGGCTTCTGCAGCATGAGTCCCAGGAGGGTGTTTGTGGATGCTGGTGTGCTTGTGAAGCAGAATAGCTTGAGCCCATCCAGCAGCTGGCACTTTGTGTTTTAGGGGGGTTAGGAATTACCCAGATTTTTCTAGTGACGTTGGCTCAACTCTAGCATGCAGGTGTTCCCCTTCTAGCCAGAAGAGCCTCTCTCAGCCCTACATACCATCAGAATGGAGTGTTCAGAAATTGGAACCCCAGAGCCTCACCATGGGCAGTGTGAGCATGCAACCTCTGGCCAGCCCCAATTGCATCAAGATGACAACCTTGCCCCCTTCCCCCTTCCTTGGTTTGTAACATCATGTAGCCCAGCCTACAAATCTGTTAGCCCTGACCCCAGTTTTAACCCAACCTCATTCCCCCTCCCACACTGCCCAGCATAGTCTATTACCCCAGAGCCTGGTTCTCACCTCCTAGGCCAAGGTTTAACTGCATAATGGTGAGATAGTAAAAATTGCTCTTTTGGCTTTTTAGCAGGAACACAAAACTGAGTTCCTCATTGAGAAACACCTGTAAAATTGCAGTTTCATGGGAAATAACTCACCTTGTTGCATAATATACTGCAGCAGCTCACTGTGGGCCACCATCAGAACCTCTCAGGCAGTGTCCTTTGGATTGTGTCACACCTGCATATCTCCTATGGAAGAACCCATGCAAGAGGAGAAAGGCTCTTGAAGGAGAGGTTAGATCTAATCTTATGTCTACCAGTACACTTCCCGAGTTCCAGTTTATAGCAGTGGTTTATTAGTTTTTTTAACCCCTCCTGGGTGAAAGCAGTACTCCGCTTGGGTCTTTTCACAGTAGTGATTGGAAGTGGGCTGGCTCATTGGACTATTAGACTTCACCCTGAAAAAAAAAAGAGTTGTCTCATTCTGACATTTTCTGTGTAAGGAATCCATCTAGGATATCATTGATGGTGACATATGTGATCCTAGATATGATGGCAAAGCCTCTGTCTTTTGGTGTGGCTAGATAACCACCCTTCTACCACAGGATGGAGATGTTTTGCATGGCCTGAGGAAGAACAGGGCTCCCTATATTCCAGTTGGAGCAGATGATGAGGTTGAGGTTGAGGTTGGTACAGCATGATTCAGGAAAGCTAGAAGCTTGAGCTGTCTTACTTCAGAATTTGAAATCTGCTGGATGCTGGGTGCTGAATTTATTGCAGACAGTTCTTCTGTTAAAACATTTCAGGGCAGGCCACGGTGGCTCAGCAGGTAGGAATGCTTGCCTGTGATGCCAGAGGACCCGGGTTCGATTCCTGGTGCCTGCTCATGTAAAAAAAAATTCAGATATGTTTTTGAACCTCTATTATGTCACCTACATAAGAAATTATACTGTCAACAGTGAAAACTGGCAGGAACTAATGAAATTTTTCAACAGGGACAGGTTTCCTGTACCCTCCTTTACACCTATCGTTGATGTGCAGATAGTGAACCTTGTGCTTTCATCATTATTGTGTCCTGTGAGAATGACCTAAATCTGATGATGGATGTCAAGGGCAAAGAGTGGTGCAGCAGGATTGGGAGGTGCAGGGATGTCCATGTATATGGACTTGTGAGTGGCAACTCCATTGATTAGAAATTTTTTTTTGAAGAATGGCACTGAAGCCTTGGTCTGAGAAGTCACTGCCCCAGGAATTGACTATGCCATGGTCTTTCTGACACAACGAACCATCCAAGCTGTTTGAGGTTTATCCTCCTATGGATGGTGCTGGCTTCTTAGTAAAAACAGTAGAGTTTGTGGTCCTTTTTTAGGAAACTTCTGCTACAGAATCCATTGTACTCCAAATCACAAGAACTCTCTGTTGTAATTTGCCAGCTGCTGGAATGCAACATGCCAGAAATGGTATCACTTTTATAAAGGGGAATTTAATGAGTTGCTAGTTTACAGTTCAAAGGCTGAGAAAATGTCCCAATTATATCTATAGAAATGTCCAATCTAAGGCATCCAGGGAGAGATACCTTGGTTCAAGAAGGCAGATGAAGTTCTGGGTTTCTGTCTCAAGTGGAAAGGCACATGGCAAACACAGAGTTTCTCTCTCATCTGGAAAGGCACATGGTGAACATGGTCAGGGTTCCTCTCTTATCTGGAAAGGTACATGGTAAACACGACGTCATCTGCTAGTTTCTTCTCCTGGCTTCCTGTCTCCTGAAGCTCCCTGGAAGGCATTTTCCTTCTTCATCTCCAAAGTGCTGACTGATGGACTCTCTGCTTCATGGTGCTGCAGCATTCTCTTCTCTCTCTGAATCTCCCATTCTCCAAAATGTTTCCTCTTTCATAGGACTCCGATAAACCAATCAAGGTCCCCCAAATGAGTGGAGACATATCATCACCTAATCCAGTTTAACAACCACTTTTGACTAAGTCACATCACCCCAGGAGATGATCTCAACACAGTTTCAAACATACAGTATTGAATAGGGATTATTCTACCTTTATGAACTGAAATTTTGATTAAAATGTGGCTTTTTCTAGGAGGAATACTTCCTTTCAAATGAGCACACTCTCATACAGAACCTCAGGGGGATTGAATATAGTCTTGAATATGCATAAGTCTGCATGTGGGAGCCAGTATCTGAATGAAGTGTGGATATTGTATCATCATATTTAGGCAAGTCATAACTTAGTAAAGAGCCCTCACAGAGGACTTAGCCAAGGCTAGAGGGCTTAAATATTTTTATTATCACATTCAACTTTTTTCCTTCTTTTTTTGTGAGAAAATAACATGTACAAAACTGCTACAAATTTAAAAGCATAGCACGACAATTAGTTGTAGAACATATTTCAGAGTTTTACACGGTTTACACTTCCACAATTGTAGGTTTTTACTGCTAACTCCTGTGAAATACTGGAGACTGAAAGAGATATCAAATTAAGGATTCAGCATTGCTGTACATGTGTTCAGTCACGTGTTTGTATAACACTACCATCAGCTTTGTTCTTTCCTTCCCTCTCTTTAAGGGTATTTGGGCTACAGCAATTGTGAATTTTTCATATTGGAAGTTGTCTGTCACTATTATGAGATTGGGAGATGGAACTATCTGATATTCTGGAGAGGCTGGGCTAGGTTTCAGGACTTACCTGGACCAGGGACTCATTTTGAGTTTGTAGGTTTCTGGAAAGGTACTCTAGTGCATGGAGCCCTTGTGGAATCTTATATACTGCCCTAGGTGTTATTTACAATTCAACTCTTGTGGATAGCATTATGCTAGAAAAACATATATAGTTACTTCCTTTGAATGCTTTTTATAACTTCTGCAATATCATTTGGTGTCACTTCATTAAGGCCGATTTGTAACTTGGAGGAAGAACTTAATGTTTCACTGCATTATTGTACAATAATCTCTCTCCCTCACACTGTCCCTTTCACTCTTGTTTCCCTGCTTCCTCTTGCTCCCTCCCTCCTCTTTCCCTCTCCACTTTCCCTCTTCCTTCTCTTGCCCTCTGCCTTGCCCTTTCTTCTATTGTTTTTAAATTTAGCTCAAATTATCTAAATGATTCACCTAAGAAGACTTGAATTGCAATTGTTTCTATATAGGGGTAAAGGTAAAAGGCCTTAGAAAATCCATGTGTCTTGCCACCATTTCTGAGATGTGCTGGAAGAGGAGTTATTCCATCCACATAATGATTGCTCTGTTATGGCTCAGATAGGAAAATTGCTGATAGTTATAGGAAAACTAAAACAGACTTGAGAGAGTGGACACTGCAAAGGCATGGTATTGGCATTCCATTTGGTCATCTTTCAGGAAAATATCTGAAGTCAATTAAATCACTTCCAAAAGGGTGGCATCTTAAAATTGATTTGACAGATATGCTTTTGCAAGTAACTTGAGTATTCAATACATTAGCATATGCTAGTTTACTTAAGCATTTTAAAATTGTGATTTTTGAGCAATTTAGTGAGAAATCATAATTATCACTTAATATATAATGCTCTTTTCTGTTAGGTTCATCTTAAGTGGGTGTTTAGTTGTATATAACATGTTTTATCAGGCGGCTTTTTATTTCTGCATTTAATTTTGTTTTATTAGCAACTAAATCACTTAATTCAAATTGGGATATTCAAGTTTTACTTAGAATTGAATCTCTGAGAATGTTTTATGTGAAAACCTAGCTTCCTTCCTTTTCTATCTCTAATTAATATGTCTTTGCATGGAATTCCAAAGTAAAAGTAAAATCCCATGAATGAACAAAGTTTTGAAGCCTGGCATAACACATTGTTTCAGGAACATTTGAAGCAAGGAAATAATTTGTTCCTATAATTTAGAAGGCAAGTAAAAGTGCAAGAACTGTGAAGTATGTAGAGCCTTAGCTGCTTAGATAATTCATTTGGTGGGAAAAAAATTAAATGCTAGTGGCATTTCCCAAAATATAATCTGTCAACACAAGTCCTGCAAAATCATTTCAGAAATAAGATCTGTATCACATAAATTTGAGAAATACTGGTAATCTCTTATCTGGAGATTCAGAAGTCCTTAGTTATAGTAAATATTCTGAAAAGTTTTCCAAATAACCAATAACCAACCAAATATAAATGCTTATATTCCCAAGCCTTTTAGGAATAGAATGTAAAATTTTAAAGATGTTACTTGTATTCATGCAGCTGTTGCTATGAAACACCATCCTGGATTGCAGTGGAGAAAACAGCATTAGATAGCTTCAACGCTAATTTAATGACCAACTTGAACATTATAGAAAGAGGAATGAGGTGTTTATTGAGGTTTTTTAAAATATTTAATAAATTTCTTAAATGAACTTTGACATCTTTTAGTAACAAGATCATTAGATTGTCTATAATGATAAGAAAAACAACCAAAATGAACTTCTGTATCATGCAGTGTCAGTGGCTATTCTCATCTCAGTTCTCATTCCTATTTTACAACTAAGCAGCAGCTCAGTAAGATTCAGCACCTTTTCTAAAGTCATTCTGTTAAGGGTAGGGACAGGCTCTGAAGCAAGTCTGCTTTAGTGCGATGCCTGGGCATTTCACTCCACCACAGGTCCTTCACCTACAGATTTTTGGTCTATCTGAGACACAGGCTGATGGGTAAGACTGACCAGTTACACTATGAAAGGGATGTCCAAAAAAGCTTAGAAAAAAAGAGATGGACATGACTTAACCTCCCTCTTCCTAATCTTGTCATTTTAGACTTCAAACCAGTCTCAAAATAGGGAGAATGAGGGTATCATACTCACTGACTCCTTCTCTTGAACAGCTGTTTTGCATCCATAGAAAGTTTTCTAAGTGCTCAGCACAGATTATCATTATTCAGCAAAGATTTTCCCAGTCAACAAGTAATAAATTGTTTGAGCTTATTCACAAGATTTACATATACTATTCTGTAAAAGATCCTCATATAAACCTTAAGATGTGGCTATGCCATGGTGGCTCAGGGCAGAATTCTCACTTACCATGCCAGAGATCTGGGTTCAAATCCCAGACCCACTCTTGCCAACAAAAAAAAAA